>NW_027185175.1:0-24043 GCF_040668555.2 Bombus flavifrons
ATTACGTTATAACGTATAACGTTATATAGTATTACGTTATAACGTATAACGTTATATAGTATTACGTTAGAACGTATAACGTTATATAGTATTACGTTATGACGTATAACGTTATATAGTACTACGTTATAACGTATAACGTTATATAGTATAACGTTATAACGTATAACGTTATATAGTATTACGTTATAACGTATAACGATATATAGTATCACCATGTAACGTATAATGTTATATAGTATTACGTTATAACGTATAACGTTATATAGTATTGCGTTATAACGTATAACGTTATATAGTATTACGATATAACGTATAACGTTATATAGTATTACCATATAACGTACAACGTTATATAGTATTACGTTATAACGTTATATAGTATCACCATATAACGTATAACGTTATATAGTATTACGTTATAACGTATAACGTTATATAGTATTACGTTATAACGTATAACTTTATATAGTATTACGTTATAACGTATAACGTTATATAGTATTACGTTATAACGTATAACGTTATATAGTATTACGTTATAACGTATAACGTTATATAGCATTACGTTATAACGTATAACGTTATATAGTACTACGTTATAACGTATAACGTTATATAGTATTACGTTATGACGTATAACTTTATATAGTATTACGTTATAACGTATAACGTTATATAGTATTACGTTATAACGTTATATAGTATCACCATATAACGTATAACGTTATATAGTATTACGTTATAACGTATAACGTTATATAGTATTACGTTAGAACGTATAACGTTATATAGTATTACGTTATGACGTATAACGTTATATAGTACTACGTTATAACGTATAACGTTATATAGTATTACGTTATAACGTATAACGTTATATACTATTACGTTATAACGTTATATAGTATCACCATATAACGTATAACGTTATATAGTATTACGTTGTAACGTATAACGTTATATAGTATTACGTTATAACGTATAACTTTATATATTATTACGTTATAACGTATAACGTTATATAGCATTACGTTATAACGTATAACCTTATATAGTATTACGTTATAACGTATAACGTTATATAGTATTACGTTATAACGTTATATAGTATCACCATATAACGTATAACGTTATATAGTATTACGTTATAACGTATAACGTTATATAGTATTACGTTAGAACGTATAACGTTATATAGTATTACGTTATGACGTATAACGTTATATAGTACTACGTTATAACGTATAACGTTATATAGTATTACGTTATAACGTATAACGTTATATAGTATTACGTTATAACGTATAACGTTATATAGTATTACGTTATAACGTTATATAGTATCACCATATAACGTATAACGTTATATAGTATTACGTTATAACGTATAACGTTATATAGAATTACGTTATAACGTATAACGTTATATAGTATTACGTTATAACGTATAACTTTATATAGTATTACGTTATAACGTATAACGTTATATAGTATTACGTTATAACGTATAACGTTATATAGTATTACGTTATAACGTATAACGTTATATAGCATTACGTTATAACGTATAACGTTATATAGTACTACGTTATAACGTATAACGTTATATAGTATTACGTTATGACGTATAACTTTATATAGTATTACGTTATAACGTATAACGTTATATAGTATTACGTTATAACGTTATATAGTATCACCATATAACGTATAACGTTATATAGTATTACGTTATAACGTATAACGTTATATAGTATTACGTTAGAACGTATAACGTTATATAGTATTACGTTATGACGTATAACGTTATATAGTACTACGTTATAACGTATAACGTTATATAGTATTACGTTATAACGTATAACGTTATATACTATTACGTTATAACGTTATATAGTATCACCATATAACGTATAACGTTATATAGTATTACGTTGTAACGTATAACGTTATATAGTATTACGTTATAACGTATAACTTTATATATTATTACGTTATAACGTATAACGTTATATAGCATTACGTTATAACGTATAACCTTATATAGTATTACGTTATAACGTATAACGTTATATAGTATTACGTTATAACGTTATATAGTATCACCATATAACGTATAACGTTATATAGTATTACGTTATAACGTATAACGTTATATAGTATTACGTTAGAACGTATAACGTTATATAGTATTACGTTATGACGTATAACGTTATATAGTACTACGTTATAACGTATAACGTTATATAGTATTACGTTATAACGTATAACGTTATATAGTATTACGTTATAACGTATAACGTTATATAGTATTACGTTATAACGTTATATAGTATCACCATATAACGTATAACGTTATATAGTATTACGTTATAACGTATAACGTTATATAGAATTACGTTATAACGTATAACGTTATATAGTATTACGTTATAACGTATAACTTTATATAGTATTACGTTATAACGTATAACGTTATATAGTATTACGTTATAACGTATAACGTTATATAGTATTACGTTATAACGTATAACGTTATATAGTATTACGTTAGAACGTATAACGTTATATAGTATTACGTTATGACGTATAACGTTATATAGTACTACGTTATAACGTATAACGTTATATAGTATTACGTTAGAACGTATAACGTTATATAGTATTACGTTATGACGTATAACGTTATATAGTACTACGTTATAACGTATAACGTTATATAGTATTACGTTATGACGTATAACGTTATATAGTACTACGTTATAACGTTATATAGTATCACCATATAACGTATAACGTTATATAGTATTACGTTATAACGTATAACGTTATATAGAATTACGTTATAACGTATAACGTTATATAGTATTACGTTATAACGTATAACGATATATAGTATCACCATGTAACGTATAACGTTATATAGTATTACGTTATAACGTATAACGTTATATAGTATTGCGTTATAACGTATAACGTTATATAGTATTACGATATAACGTATAACGTTATATAGTATTACCATATAACGTACAGCGTTATATAGTATTACGTTATAACGTTATATAGTATCACCATATAACGTATAACGTTATATAGTATTACGTTATAACGTATAACGTTATATAGTATTACGTTATATCGTATAACGTTATATAGTATTACGTTATAACGTATAACGTTATATAGTATCCCCATATAACGTATAACGTTATATAGTATTACGTTATAACGTATAACGTTATATAGTATTACGTTATAACGTATAAATTTTTATATAGTATTACGTTATGACGTATAACGTTATATAGTATTACGTTATAACGTATAACGTTATATAGTATTACGTTAGAACGTATAACGTTATATAGTATTACGTTATGACGTATAACGTTATATAGTACTACGTTATAACGTATAACGTTATATAGTATTACGTTATAACGTATAACGTTATATAGTATTACGTTATAACGTATAACGTTATATAGTATTACGTTATAACGTTATATAGTATCACCATATAACGTATAACGTTATATAGTATTACGTTATAACGTTTAACGTTATATAGAATTACGTTATAACGTATAACGTTATATAGTATTACGTTATAACGTATAACTTTATATAGTATTACGTTATAACGTATAACGTTATATAGTATTACGTTATAACGTATAACGTTATATAGTATTACGTTATAACGTATAACGTTATATAGTATTACGTTAGAACGTATAACGTTATATAGTATTACGTTATGACGTATAACGTTATATAGTACTACGTTATAACGTATAACGTTATATAGTATAACGTTATAACGTATAACGTTATATAGTATTACGTTATAACGTATAACGATATATAGTATCACCATGTAACGTATAATGTTATATAGTATTACGTTATAACGTATAACGTTATATAGTATTGCGTTATAACGTATAACGTTATATAGTATTACGATATAACGTATAACGTTATATAGTATTACCATATAACGTACAACGTTATATAGTATTACGTTATAACGTTATATAGTATCACCATATAACGTATAACGTTATATAGTATTACGTTATAACGTATAACGTTATATAGTATTACGTTATAACGTATAACTTTATATAGTATTACGTTATAACGTATAACGTTATATAGTATTACGTTATAACGTATAACGTTATATAGTATTACGTTATAACGTATAACGTTATATAGCATTACGTTATAACGTATAACGTTATATAGTACTACGTTATAACGTATAACGTTATATAGTATTACGTTATGACGTATAACTTTATATAGTATTACGTTATAACGTATAACGTTATATAGTATTACGTTATAACGTATAACGTTATGTAGTATTACGTTATGACGTATAACGTTATATAGTATTACCATATAACGTATAACGTTATATACTATTACGTTATAACGTTATATAGTATCACCATATAACGTATAACGTTATATAGTATTACGTTGTAACGTATAACGTTATATAGTATTACGTTATAACGTATAACTTTATATATTATTACGTTATAACGTATAACGTTATATAGCATTACGTTATAACGTATAACCTTATATAGTATTACGTTATAACGTATAACGTTATATAGTATTACGTTATAACGTTATATAGTATCACCATATAACGTATAACGTTATATAGTATTACGTTATAACGTATAACGTTATATAGTATTACGTTAGAACGTATAACGTTATATAGTATTACGTTATGACGTATAACGTTATATAGTACTACGTTATAACGTATAACGTTATATAGTATTACGTTATAACGTATAACGTTATATAGTATTACGTTATAACGTTATATAGTATCACCATATAACGTATAACGTTATATAGTATTACGTTATAACGTATAACGTTATATAGAATTACGTTATAACGTATAACGTTATATAGTATTACGTTATAACGTATAACTTTATATAGTATTACGTTATAACGTATAACGTTATATAGTATTGCGTTATAACGTATAACGTTATATAGTATTACCATATAACGTACAACGTTATATAGTATTACGTTATAACGTTATATAGTATCACCATATAACGTATAACGTTATATAGTATTACGTTATAACGTATAACGTTATATAGTATTACGTTATAACGTATAACTTTATATAGTATTACGTTATAACGTATAACGTTATATAGTATTACGTTATAACGTATAACGTTATATAGTATTACGTTATAACGTATAACGTTATATAGCATTACGTTATAACGTATAACGTTATATAGTACTACGTTATAACGTATAACGTTATATAGTATTACGTTATGACGTATAACGTTATATAGTATTACGTTATAACGTATAACGTTATATAGTATTACGTTATAACGTATAACGTTATGTAGTATTACGTTATGACGTATAACGTTATATAGTATTACCATATAACGTATAACGTTATATACAATTACGTTATAACGTTATATAGTATCACCATATAACGTATAACGTTATATAGTATTACGTTGTAACGTATAACGTTATATAGTATTACGTTATAACGTATAACTTTATATATTATTACGTTATAACGTATAACGTTATATAGCATTACGTTATAACGTATAACCTTATATAGTATTACGTTATAACGTATAACGTTATATAGTATTACGTTATAACGTTATATAGTATCACCATATAACGTATAACGTTATATAGTATTACGTTATAACGTATAACGTTATATAGTATTACGTTAGAACGTATAACGTTATATAGTATTACGTTATGACGTATAACGTTATATAGTACTACGTTATAACGTATAACGTTATATAGTATTACGTTATAACGTATAACGTTATATAGTATTACGTTATAACGTATGCCGTTATATAGTATTACGTTATAACGTTATATAGTATCACCATATAACGTATAACGTTATATAGTATTACGTTATAACGTATAACGTTATATAGAATTACGTCATAACGTATAACGTTATATAGTATTACGTTATAACGTATAACTTTATATAGTATTACGTTATAACGTATAACGTTATATAGTATTACGTTATAACGTATAACGTTATATAGTATTACGTTATAACGTATAACGTTATATAGTATTACGTTAGAACGTATAACGTTATATAGTATTACGTTATGACGTATAACGTTATATAGTACTACGTTATAACGTATAACGTTATATAGTATAACGTTATAACGTATAGCGTTATATAGTATTACGTTATAACGTATAACGTTATATAGTATTACGTTATAACGTATAACGATATATAGTATCACCATGTAACGTATAACGTTATATAGTATTACGTTATAACGTATAACGTTATATAGTATCGCGTTATAACGTATAACGTTATATAGTATTACGATATAACGTATAACGTTATATAGTATTACCATATATCGTATAACGTTATATAGTATTACGTTATAACGTATAACGTTATATAGTATTACGTTATAACGTTATATAGTATCACCATATAACGTATAACGTTATATAGTATTACGTTATAACGTATAACGTTATATAGAATTACGTTATAACGTATAACGTTATATAGTATTACGTTATAACGTATAACTTTATATAGTATTACGTTATAACGTATAACGTTATATAGTATTGCGTTATAACGTATAACGTTATATAGTATTACCATATAACGTACAACGTTATATAGTATTACGTTATAACGTTATATAGTATCACCATATAACGTATAACGTTATATAGTATTACGTTATAACGTATAACGTTATATAGTATTACGTTATAACGTATAACTTTATATAGTATTACGTTATAACGTATAACGTTATATAGTATTACGTTATAACGTATAACGTTATATAGTATTACGTTATAACGTATAACGTTATATAGCATTACGTTATAACGTATAACGTTATATAGTACTACGTTATAACGTATAACGTTATATAGTATTAAGTTATAACGTATAACTTTATATAGTATTACGTTATAACGTATAACGTTATATAGTATTAAGTTATAACGTATAACGTTATATAGTATTACGTTATAACGTTATATAGTATCACCATATAACGTATAACGTTATATAGTATTACGTTATAACGTATAACGTTGTATAGTATTATGTTATGATGTATAACGTTATATAGTATTACCATATAACGTATAACGTTATATACTATTACGTTATAACGTATAACGTTATATAGTATCACCATGTAACGTATAACGTTATATAGTATTACGTTATAACGTATAACGTTATATAGTATTACGTTATAACGTATAACGTTATATAGTATTACGTTATAACGTATAACGTTATATAGTATTACGTTATAACGTATAACGTTATATTGTATTACGTTATAACGTATAGCGTTATATAGTATTACGTTATAACGTATAGCGTTATATAGTATTACGTTATAACGTATAACGTTATACAGTATTACGTTATAACGTATAACGTTATATAGTATTACGTTATAACGTATAACGTTATGTAGTATTACGTTATGACGTATAACGTTATATAGTATTACGTTATGACGTATAACGTTATATAGTATTACCATATAACGTATAACGTTATATAGTATCACCATATAACGTATAACGTTATATAGTATTACGTTATAACGTATAACGTTATATAGTATTACGTTATAACGTATAAATTTTTATATAGTATTACGTTATGACGTATAACGTTATATAGTATTACGTTATAACGTATAACGTTATATAGTATTACGTTAGAACGTATAACGTTATATAGTATTACGTTATGACGTATAACGTTATATAGTACTACGTTATAACGTATAACGTTATATAGTATTACCATATAACGTATAACGTTATATAGTATTACGTTATAACGTTATATAGTATCACCATATAACGTATAACGTTATATAGTATTACGTTATAACGTATAACGTTATATAGTATTACGTTAGAACGTATAACGTTATATAGTATTACGTTATGACGTATAACGTTATATAGTACTACGTTATAACGTTATATAGTATCACCATATAACGTATAACGTTATATAGTATTACGTTATAACGTATAACGTTATATAGAATTACGTTATAACGTATAACGTTATATAGTATTACGTTATAACGTATAACGATATATAGTATCACCATGTAACGTATAACGTTATATAGTATTACGTTATAACGTATAACGTTATATAGTATTGCGTTATAACGTATAACGTTATATAGTATTACGATATAACGTATAACGTTATATAGTATTACCATATAACGTACAGCGTTATATAGTATTACGTTATAACGTTATATAGTATCACCATATAACGTATAACGTTATATAGTATTACGTTATAACGTATAACGTTATATAGTATTACGTTATATCGTATAACGTTATATAGTATTACGTTATAACGTATAACGTTATATAGTATCACCATATAACGTATAACGTTATATAGTATTACGTTATAACGTATAACGTTATATAGTATTACGTTATAACGTATAAATTTTTATATAGTATTACGTTATGACGTATAACGTTATATAGTATTACGTTATAACGTATAACGTTATATAGTATTACGTTAGAACGTATAACGTTATATAGTATTACGTTATGACGTATAACGTTATATAGTACTACGTTATAACGTATAACGTTATATAGTATTACGTTATAACGTATAACGTTATATAGTATTACGTTATAACGTATAACGTTATATAGTATTACGTTATAACGTTATATAGTATCACCATATAACGTATAACGTTATATAGTATTACGTTATAACGTTTAACGTTATATAGAATTACGTTATAACGTATAACGTTATATAGTATTACGTTATAACGTATAACTTTATATAGTATTACGTTATAACGTATAACGTTATATAGTATTACGTTATAACGTATAACGTTATATAGTATTACGTTATAACGTATAACGTTATATAGTATTACGTTAGAACGTATAACGTTATATAGTATTACGTTATGACGTATAACGTTATATAGTACTACGTTATAACGTATAACGTTATATAGTATAACGTTATAACGTATAACGTTATATAGTATTACGTTATAACGTATAACGATATATAGTATCACCATGTAACGTATAATGTTATATAGTATTACGTTATAACGTATAACGTTATATAGTATTGCGTTATAACGTATAACGTTATATAGTATTACGATATAACGTATAACGTTATATAGTATTACCATATAACGTACAACGTTATATAGTATTACGTTATAACGTTATATAGTATCACCATATAACGTATAACGTTATATAGTATTACGTTATAACGTATAACGTTATATAGTATTACGTTATAACGTATAACTTTATATAGTATTACGTTATAACGTATAACGTTATATAGTATTACGTTATAACGTATAACGTTATATAGTATTACGTTATAACGTATAACGTTATATAGCATTACGTTATAACGTATAACGTTATATAGTACTACGTTATAACGTATAACGTTATATAGTATTACGTTATGACGTATAACTTTATATAGTATTACGTTATAACGTATAACGTTATATAGTATTACGTTATAACGTTATATAGTATCACCATATAACGTATAACGTTATATAGTATTACGTTATAACGTATAACGTTATATAGTATTACGTTAGAACGTATAACGTTATATAGTATTACGTTATGACGTATAACGTTATATAGTACTACGTTATAACGTATAACGTTATATAGTATTACGTTATAACGTATAACGTTATATACTATTACGTTATAACGTTATATAGTATCACCATATAACGTATAACGTTATATAGTATTACGTTGTAACGTATAACGTTATATAGTATTACGTTATAACGTATAACTTTATATATTATTACGTTATAACGTATAACGTTATATAGCATTACGTTATAACGTATAACCTTATATAGTATTACGTTATAACGTATAACGTTATATAGTATTACGTTATAACGTTATATAGTATCACCATATAACGTATAACGTTATATAGTATTACGTTATAACGTATAACGTTATATAGTATTACGTTAGAACGTATAACGTTATATAGTATTACGTTATGACGTATAACGTTATATAGTACTACGTTATAACGTATAACGTTATATAGTATTACGTTATAACGTATAACGTTATATAGTATTACGTTATAACGTATAACGTTATATAGTATTACGTTATAACGTTATATAGTATCACCATATAACGTATAACGTTATATAGTATTACGTTATAACGTATAACGTTATATAGAATTACGTTATAACGTATAACGTTATATAGTATTACGTTATAACGTATAACTTTATATAGTATTACGTTATAACGTATAACGTTATATAGTATTACGTTATAACGTATAACGTTATATAGTATTACGTTATAACGTATAACGTTATATAGTATTACGTTAGAACGTATAACGTTATATAGTATTACGTTATAACGTATAACGTTATATAGTATTACGATATAACGTATAACGTTATATAGTATTACCATATAACGTACAGCGTTATATAGTATTACGTTATAACGTTATATAGTATCACCATATAACGTATAACGTTATATAGTATTACGTTATAACGTATAACGTTATATAGTATTACGTTATAACGTATAACGTTATATAGTATTACGTTATAACGTATAACGTTATATAGTATTACGTTAGAACGTATAACGTTATATAGTATTACGTTATGACGTATAACGTTATATAGTATTACGTTATAACGTATAACGTTATATAGTATTACGTTATAACGTATAACGTTATATAGTATTACGTTATAACGTATAACGTTATATAGTATCACCATATAACGTATAACGTTATATAGTATTACGTTATAACGTATAACGTTATATAGTATTACGTTATAACGTATAACGTTATATAGTATTACGTTAGAACGTATAACGTTATATAGTATTACGTTATGACGTATAACGTTATATAGTACTACGTTATAACGTATAACGTTATATAGTATTACGTTATGACGTATAACGTTATATAGTACTACGTTATAACGTTATATAGTATCACCATATAACGTATAACGTTATATAGTATTACGTTATAACGTATAACGTTATATAGAATTACGTTATAACGTATAACGTTATATAGTATTACGTTATAACGTATAACGATATATAGTATCACCATGTAACGTATAACGTTATATAGTATTACGTTATAACGTATAACGTTATATAGTATTGCGTTATAACGTATAACGTTATATAGTATTACGATATAACGTATAACGTTATATAGTATTACCATATAACGTACAGCGTTATATAGTATTACGTTATAACGTTATATAGTATCACCATATAACGTATAACGTTATATAGTATTACGTTATAACGTATAACGTTATATAGTATTACGTTATATCGTATAACGTTATATAGTATTACGTTATAACGTATAACGTTATATAGTATCACCATATAACGTATAACGTTATATAGTATTACGTTATAACGTATAACGTTATATAGTATTACGTTATAACGTATAAATTTTTATATTGTATTACGTTATGACGTATAACGTTATATAGTATTACGTTATAACGTATAACGTTATATAGTATTACGTAAGAACGTATAACGTTATATAGTATTACGTTATGACGTATAACGTTATATAGTACTACGTTATAACGTATAACGTTATATAGTATTACGTTATAACGTATAACGTTATATAGTATTACGTTATAACGTATAACGTTATATAGTATTACGTTATAACGTTATATAGTATCACCATATAACGTATAACGTTATATAGTATTACGTTATAACGTTTAACGTTATATAGAATTACGTTATAACGTATAACGTTATATAGTATTACGTTATAACGTATAACTTTATATAGTATTACGTTATAACGTATAACGTTATATAGTATTACGTTATAACGTATAACGTTATATAGTATTACGTTATAACGTATAACGTTATATAGTATTACGTTAGAACGTATAACGTTATATAGTATTACGTTATGACGTATAACGTTATATAGTACTACGTTATAACGTATAACGTTATATAGTATAACGTTATAACGTATAACGTTATATAGTATTACGTTATAACGTATAACGATATATAGTATCACCATGTAACGTATAATGTTATATAGTATTACGTTATAACGTATAACGTTATATAGTATTGCGTTATAACGTATAACGTTATATAGTATTACGATATAACGTATAACGTTATATAGTATTACCATATAACGTACAACGTTATATAGTATTACGTTATAACGTTATATAGTATCACCATATAACGTATAACGTTATATAGTATTACGTTATAACGTATAACGTTATATAGTATTACGTTATAACGTATAACTTTATATAGTATTACGTTATAACGTATAACGTTATATAGTATTACGTTATAACGTATAACGTTATATAGTATTACGTTATAACGTATAACGTTATATAGCATTACGTTATAACGTATAACGTTATATAGTACTACGTTATAACGTATAACGTTATATAGTATTACGTTATGACGTATAACTTTATATAGTATTACGTTATAACGTATAACGTTATATAGTATTACGTTATAACGTATAACGTTATGTAGTATTACGTTATGACGTATAACGTTATATAGTATTACCATATAACGTATAACGTTATATACTATTACGTTATAACGTTATATAGTATCACCATATAACGTATAACGTTATATAGTATTACGTTGTAACGTATAACGTTATATAGTATTACGTTATAACGTATAACTTTATATATTATTACGTTATAACGTATAACGTTATATAGCATTACGTTATAACGTATAACCTTATATAGTATTACGTTATAACGTATAACGTTATATAGTATTACGTTATAACGTTATATAGTATCACCATATAACGTATAACGTTATATAGTATTACGTTATAACGTATAACGTTATATAGTATTACGTTAGAACGTATAACGTTATATAGTATTACGTTATGACGTATAACGTTATATAGTACTACGTTATAACGTATAACGTTATATAGTATTACGTTATAACGTATAACGTTATATAGTATTACGTTATAACGTTATATAGTATCACCATATAACGTATAACGTTATATAGTATTACGTTATAACGTATAACGTTATATAGAATTACGTTATAACGTATAACGTTATATAGTATTACGTTATAACGTATAACTTTATATAGTATTACGTTATAACGTATAACGTTATATAGTATTGCGTTATAACGTATAACGTTATATAGTATTACCATATAACGTACAACGTTATATAGTATTACGTTATAACGTTATATAGTATCACCATATAACGTATAACGTTATATAGTATTACGTTATAACGTATAACGTTATATAGTATTACGTTATAACGTATAACTTTATATAGTATTACGTTATAACGTATAACGTTATATAGTATTACGTTATAACGTATAACGTTATATAGTATTACGTTATAACGTATAACGTTATATAGCATTACGTTATAACGTATAACGTTATATAGTACTACGTTATAACGTATAACGTTATATAGTATTACGTTATGACGTATAACGTTATATAGTATTACGTTATAACGTATAACGTTATATAGTATTACGTTATAACGTATAACGTTATGTAGTATTACGTTATGACGTATAACGTTATATAGTATTACCATATAACGTATAACGTTATATACAATTACGTTATAACGTTATATCGTATCACCATATAACGTATAACGTTATATAGTATTACGTTGTAACGTATAACGTTATATAGTATTACGTTATAACGTATAACTTTATATATTATTACGTTATAACGTATAACGTTATATAGCATTACGTTATAACGTATAACCTTATATAGTATTACGTTATAACGTATAACGTTATATAGTATTACGTTATAACGTTAAATAGTATCACCATATAACGTATAACGTTATATAGTATTACGTTATAACGTATAACGTTATATAGTATTACGTTAGAACGTATAACGTTATATAGTATTACGTTATGACGTATAACGTTATATAGTACTACGTTATAACGTATAACGTTATATAGTATTACGTTATAACGTATAACGTTATATAGTATTACGTTATAACGTATGCCGTTATATAGTATTACGTTATAACGTTATATAGTATCACCATATAACGTATAACGTTATATAGTATTACGTTATAACGTATAACGTTATATAGAATTACGTCATAACGTATAACGTTATATAGTATTACGTTATAACGTATAACTTTATATAGTATTACGTTATAACGTATAACGTTATATAGTATTACGTTATAACGTATAACGTTATATAGTATTACGTTATAACGTATAACGTTATATAGTATTACGTTAGAACGTATAACGTTATATAGTATTACGTTATGACGTATAACGTTATATAGTACTACGTTATAACGTATAACGTTATATAGTATAACGTTATAACGTATAGCGTTATATAGTATTACGTTATAACGTATAACGTTATATAGTATTACGTTATAACGTATAACGATATATAGTATCACCATGTAACGTATAACGTTATATAGTATTACGTTATAACGTATAACGTTATATAGTATCGCGTTATAACGTATAACGTTATATAGTATTACGATATAACGTATAACGTTATATAGTATTACCATATATCGTATAACGTTATATAGTATTACGTTATAACGTTATATAGTATCACCATATAACGTATAACGTTATATAGTATTACGTTATAACGTATAACGTTATATAGTATTACGTTATAACGTATAACTTTATATAGTATTACGTTATAACGTATAACGTTATATAGTATTACGTTATAACGTATAACGTTATATAGTATTACGTTATAACGTATAACGTTATATAGCATTACGTTATAACGTATAACGTTATATAGTACTACGTTATAACGTATAACGTTATATAGTATTACGTTATGACGTATAACGTTATATAGTATTACGTTATAACGTATAACGTTATATAGTATTACGTTATAACGTTATATAGTATCACCATATAACGTATAACGTTATATAGTACTACGTTATAACGTATAACGTTATATAGTATTACGTTATAACGTATTACTTTATATATTATTACGTTATAACGTATAACGTTATATAGTAATACGTTATAACGTATAACGTTATATAGTATTACGTTATAACGTATAACGTTATATAGCATTACGTTATAACGTATAACGTTATATAGTACTACGTTATAACGTATAACGTTATATAGTATTTCGTTATGACGTATAACGTTATATAGTATTACGTTATTACGTATAACGTTATATAGTATTACGTTATAACGTATAACGTTATGTAGTATTACGTTATGACGTATAACGTTATATAGTATTACGTTATGACGTATAACGTTATATAGTATTACCATATAACGTATAACGTTATATACTATTACGTTATAACGTTATATAGTATCACCATATAACGTATAACGTTATATAGTATTACGTTGTAACGTATAACGTTATATAGTATTACGTTATAACGTATAACTTTATATATTATTACGTTATAACGTATAACGTTATATAGCATTACATTATAACGTATAACGTTATATAGTATTACGTTATAACGTATAACGTTATATAGTATTACGTTATAACGTTATATAGTATCACCATATAACGTATAACGTTATATAGTATTACGTTATAACGTATAACGTTATATAGTATTACGTTAGAACGTATAACGTTATATAGTATTACGTTATGACGTATAACGTTATATAGTACTACGTTATAACGTTATATAGTATCACCATATAACGTATAACGTTATATAGTATTACGTTATAACGTATAACGTTATATAGAATTACGTTATAACGTATAACGTTATATAGTATTACGTTATAACGTATAACGATATATAGTATCACCATGTAACGTATAACGTTATATAGTATTACGTTATAACGTATAACGTTATATAGTATTGCGTTATAACGTATAACGTTATATAGTATTACGATATAACGTATAACGTTATATAGTATTACCATATAACGTACAGCGTTATATAGTATTACGTTATAACGTTATATAGTATCACCATATAACGTATAACGTTATATAGTATTACGTTATAACGTATAACGTTATATAGTATTACGTTATTCCGTATAACGTTATATAGTATTACGTTATAACGTATAACGTTATATAGTATTACGTTATAACGTATAACGTTATATAGTATCACCACATAACGTATAACGTTATATAGTATTACGTTATAACGTATAACGTTATATAGTATTACGTTATAACGTATAAATTTTTATATAGTATTACGTTATGACGTATAACGTTATATAGTATTACGTTATAACGTATAACGTTATATAGTATTACGTTATAACGTATAACGTTATATAGTATTACGTTATAACGTTATATAGTATCACCATATAACGTATAACGTTATATAGTATTACGTTATAACGTATAACGTTATATAGAATTACGTTATAACGTATAACGTTATATAGTATTACGTTATAACGTATAACTTTATATAGTATTACGTTATAACGTATAACGTTATATAGTATTACGTTATAACGTATAACGTTATATAGTATTACGTTATAACGTATAACGTTATATAGTATTACGTTAGAACGTATAACGTTATATAGTATTACGTTATGACGTATAACGTTATATAGTACTACGTTATAACGTATAACGTTATATAGTATAACGTTATAACGTATAACGTTATATAGTATTACGTTATAACGTATAACGATATATAGTATCACCATGTAACGTATAACGTTATATAGTATTACGTTATAACGTATAACGTTATATAGTATTACGTTATAACGTATAACGATATATAGTATCACCATGTAACGTATAACGTTATATAGTATTACGTTATAACGTATAACGTTATATAGTATTGCGTTATAACGTATAACGTTATATAGTATTACGATATAACGTATAACGTTATATAGTATTACCATATAACGTACAGCGTTATATAGTATTACGTTATAACGTTATATAGTATCACCATATAACGTATAACGTTATATAGTATTACGTTATAACGTATAACGTTATATAGTATTACGTTATTCCGTATAACGTTATATAGTATTACGTTATAACGTATAACGTTATATAGTATTACGTTATAACGTATAACGTTATATAGTATCACCACATAACGTATAACGATATATAGTATTACGTTATAACGTATAACGTTATATAGTATTACGTTATAACGTATAAATTTTTATATAGTATTACGTTATGACGTATAACGTTATATAGTATTACGTTATAACGTATAACGTTATATAGTATTACGTTAGAACGTATAACGTTATATAGTATTACGTTATGACGTATAACGTTATATAGTACTACGTTATAACGTATAACGTTATATAGTATTACGTTATAACGTATAACGTTATATAGTATTACGTTATATCGTATAATGTTATATAGTATTACGTTATAACGTATAACGTTATATAGTATTACGTTATAACGTATAACGTTATATAGTATTACGTTATGACGTATAACGTTATATAGTATTACCATATAACGTATAACGTTATTTACTATTACGTTATAACGTATAACGTTATATAGTATCACCATGTAACGTATAACGTTATATAGTATTACGTTATAACGTATAACGTTATATAGTATTACGTTATAACGTATAACGTTATATAGTATTACGTTATAACGTATAACGTTATATAGTATTACGTTATATCGTATAATGTTATATAGTATTACGTTATAACGTATAACGTTATATAGTATTACGTTATAACGTATAACGTTATATAGTATTACGTTATGACGTATAACGTTATATAGTATTACCATATAACGTATAACGTTATTTACTATTACGTTATAACGTATAACGTTATATAGTATCACCATGTAACGTATAACGTTATATAGTATTACGTTATAACGTATAACGTTATATAGTATTACGTTATAACGTATAACGTTATATAGTATTACGTTATAACGTATAACGTTATATAGTATTACGTTATATCGTATAACGTTATATAGTATTACGTTATAACGTATAACGTTATATAGTATTACGTTATAACGTATAACGTTATATAGTATTACGTTATAACGTATAACGTTATATAGTATTACGTTATGACGTATAACGTTATATAGTATTACCATATAACGTATAACGTTATTTACTATTACGTTATAACGTATAACGTTATATAGTATCACCATGTAACGTATAACGTTATATAGTATTACGTTATAACGTATAACGTTATATAGTATTACGTTATAACGTATAACGTTATATAGTATTACGTTATAACGTATAACGTTATATAGTATTACGTTATATCGTATAACGTTATATAGTATTACGTTATAACGTATAACGTTATATAGTATTACGTTATAACGTATAACGTTATATAGTATTACGTTATAACGTATAACGTTATATAGTATTACGTTATAACGTATAACGTTATACAGTATTACGTTATAACTTATAACGTTATATAGTATTACGTTATAACGTATAACGTTATACAGTATTACGTTATAACGTATAACGTTATATAGTATTACGTTATAACGTATAACGTTATATAGTATTACGCTATAACGTATAACGTTATATAGTATTACGTTATAACGTATAACATTTTATAGTATTACGTTATAACGTATAACGTTATATAGTATCACCATGTAACGTATAACGTTATATAGTATTACGTTATAACGTATAACGTTATATAGTATTACGTTATAACGTATAACGTTATATAGTATTACGTTATAACGTATAACGTTATATAGTATTACGTTATATCGTATAATGTTATATAGTATTACGTTATAATGTATAACGTTATATAGTATTACGTTATAACGTATAACGTTATATAGTATTACGTTATGACGTATAACGTTATATAGTATTACCATATAACGTATAACGTTATTTACTATTACGTTATAACGTATAACGTTATATAGTATCACCATGTAACGTATAACGTTATATAGTATTACGTTATAACGTATAACGTTATATAGTATTACGTTATAACGTATAACGTTATATAGTATTACGTTATAACGTATAACGTTATATAGTATTACGTTATATCGTATAACGTTATATAGTATTACGTTATAACGTATAACGTTATATAGTATTACGTTATAACGTATAACGTTATATAGTATCACCATGTAACGTATAACGTTATATAGTATTACGTTATAACGTATAACGTTATATAGTATTACGTTATGACGTATAACCTTATATAGTATTACGTTATAACGTTATATAGTATCACCATATAACGTATAAGGTTATATAGTATTACGTTATAACGTATAACGTTATATAGTATTACGCTATAACGTATAACGTTATATAGTATTACGTTATAACGTATAACGTTATATAGTATTTCGTTAGAACGTATAACGTTATATAGTATTACGTTATAACGTATAACGTTATATAGTATTACCATATAACGTATAACGATATATAGTATAACGTTATATAGTATTACGTTATAACGTTATATAGCATTACGTTATAACGTTATATAGTATCACCATATAACGTATAACTTTATATAGTATTACGTTATAACGTATAACGTTATATAGTATTACGTTATAACGTATAACGTTATATAGTATTACGTTATAACGTATAACGTTATATAGTATTACCATATAACGTATAACGTTATATAGTATAACGTTATATAGTATTACGTTATATAGTATTACGTTATAACGTATAACGTTATATAACATTACGTTATAACGTTATATAGTATCACCATATAACGTATAACGCTATATAGTATTACGTTATAACGTATAACGTTATATAGTATTACGTTATAACGTATAACGTTATATAGTATTACGTTATATCGTATAACGTTATATAGTATTACGTTATAACGTATAACGTTATATAGTATTAAGTTATAACGTATAACGTTATATAGTATTACGTTATAACGTATAACGTTATATAGTATTACGCTATGACGTATAACGTTATATAGTATTACGTTATGACGTATAACGTTATATAGTATTACGGTATAACGTACAACGTTATATAGTATTACGTTATAACGTATAACATTATATAGTATTACGCTATAACGCATAACGATATATAGTATCACCATGTAACGTATAACGTTATATAGTATTAAGTTATAACGTATAACTTTATATAGTATTACGTTATAACGTATAACGTTATATAGTATTAAGTTATAACGTATAACGTTATATAGTATTACGTTATAACGTTATATAGTATCACCATATAACGTATAACGTTATATAGTATTACGTTATAACGTATAACGTTGTATAGTATTATGTTATGATGTATAACGTTATATAGTATTACCATATAACGTATAACGTTATATACTATTACGTTATAACGTATAACGTTATATAGTATCACCATGTAACGTATAACGTTATATAGTATTACGTTATAACGTATAACGTTATATAGTATTACGTTATAACGTATAACGTTATATAGTATTACGTTATGACGTATAACGTTATATAGTATTACCATATAACGTATAACGTTATTTACTATTACGTTATAACGTATAACGTTATATAGTATCACCATGTAACGTATAACGTTATATAGTATTACGTTATAACGTATAACGTTATATAGTATTACGTTATAACGTATAACGTTATATAGTATTACGTTATATCGTATAATGTTATATAGTATTACGTTATAACGTATAACGTTATATAGTATTACGTTATAACGTATAACGTTATATAGTATTACGTTATGACGTATAACGTTATATAGTATTACCATATAACGTATAACGTTATTTACTATTACGTTATAACGTATAACGTTATATAGTATCACCATGTAACGTATAACGTTATATAGTATTACGTTATAACGTATAACGTTATATAGTATTACGTTATAACGTATAACGTTATATAGTATTACGTTATAACGTATAACGTTATATAGTATTACGTTAT
The DNA here is from genome assembly GCF_040668555.2 of Bombus flavifrons. Lineage (NCBI taxonomy): Eukaryota > Metazoa > Arthropoda > Insecta > Hymenoptera > Apidae > Bombus > Bombus flavifrons. The sequence continues at coordinate 21,389 of NW_027185175.1, forward strand.
ATCGTATAACGTTATATAGTATTACGTTATAACGTATAACGTTATATAGTATTACGTTATAACGTATAACGTTATATAGTATTACGTTATAACGTATAACGTTATATAGTATTACGTTTATAACGTATAACGTTATATAGTATTACGTTATATCGTATAACGTTATATAGTATTACGTTATAACGTATAACGTTATATAGTATTACGTTATAACGTATAACGTTATATAGTATTACGTTATAACGTATAACGTTATATAGTATTACCATATAACGTATAACGTTATTTACTATTACGTTATAACGTATAACGTTATATAGTATCACCATGTAACGTATAACGTTATATAGTATTACGTTATAACGTATAACGTTATATAGTATTACGTTATAACGTATAACGTTATATAGTATTACGTTATATCGTATAACGTTATATAGTATTACGTTATAACGTATAACGTTATATAGTATTACGTTATAACGTATAACGTTATATAGTATTACGTTATAACGTATAACGTTATATAGTATTACGTTATATCGTATAACGTTATATAGTATTACGTTATAACGTATAACGTTATATAGTATTACGTTATAACGTATAACGTTATATAGTATTACCATATAACGTATAACGTTATTTACTATTACGTTATAACGTATAACGTTATATAGTATCACCATGTAACGTATAACGTTATATAGTATTACGTTATAACGTATAACGTTATATAGTATTACGTTATAACGTATAACGTTATATAGTATTACGTTATAACGTATAACGTTATATAGTATTACGTTATATCGTATAACGTTATATAGTATTACGTTATAACGTATAACGTTATATAGTATTACGTTATAACGTATAACGTTATATAGTATTACGTTATAACGTATAACGTTATACAGTATTACGTTATAACTTATAACGTTATATAGTATTACGTTATAACGTATAACGTTATACAGTATTACGTTATAACGTATAACGTTATATAGTATTACGTTATAACGTATAACGTTATATAGTATTACGCTATAACGTATAACGTTATATAGTATTACGTTATAACGTATAACATTTTATAGTATTACGTTATAACGTATAACGTTATATAGTATCACCATGTAACGTATAACGTTATATAGTATTACGTTATAACGTATAACGTTATATAGTATTACGTTATAACGTATAACGTTATATAGTATTACGTTATAACGTATAACGTTATATAGTATTACGTTATATCGTATAATGTTATATAGTATTACGTTATAATGTATAACGTTATATAGTATTACGTTATAACGTATAACGTTATATAGTATTACGTTATGACGTATAACGTTATATAGTATTACCATATAACGTATAACGTTATTTACTATTACGTTATAACGTATAACGTTATATAGTATCACCATGTAACGTATAACGTTATATAGTATTACGTTATAACGTATAACGTTATATAGTATTACGTTATAACGTATAACGTTATATAGTATTACGTTATAACGTATAACGTTATATAGTATTACGTTATATCGTATAACGTTATATAGTATTACGTTATAACGTATAACGTTATATAGTATTACGTTATAACGTATAACGTTATATAGTATCACCATGTAACGTATAACGTTATATAGTATTACGTTATAACGTATAACGTTATATAGTATTACGTTATGACGTATAACCTTATATAGTATTACGTTATAACGTTATATAGTATCACCATATAACGTATAAGGTTATATAGTATTACGTTATAACGTATAACGTTATATAGTATTACGCTATAACGTATAACGTTATATAGTATTACGTTATAACGTATAACGTTATATAGTATTTCGTTAGAACGTATAACGTTATATAGTATTACGTTATAACGTATAACGTTATATAGTATTACCATATAACGTATAACGATATATAGTATAACGTTATATAGTATTACGTTATAACGTATAACGTTATATAGCATTACGTTATAACGTTATATAGTATCACCATATAACGTATAACTTTATATAGTATTACGTTATAACGTATAACGTTATATAGTATTACGTTATAACGTATAACGTTATATAGTATCACCATGTAACGTATAACGTTATATAGTATTACGTTATAACGTATAACGTTATATAGTATTACGTTATAACGTATAACGTTATATAGTATTACGTTATGACGTATAACGTTATATAGTATTACGGTATAACGTACAACGTTATATAGTATTACGTTATAACGTATAACGTTATATAGTATTACGTTATAACGTATAACGTTATATAGTATTACGTTATAACGTATAACGTTATATAGTATCACCATGTAACGTATAACGTTATATAGTATTACGTTATAACGTATAACGTTATATAGTATTACGTTATAACGTATAACGTTATATAGTATTACGTTATGACGTATAACGTTATATAGTATTACGGTATAACGTACAACGTTATATAGTATTACGTTATAACGTATAACGTTATATAGTATTACGTTATAACGTATAACGTTATAGTATTACGTTATAACGTATAACGTTATATAGTATTACCATATAACGTATAAACGTATAACGATATATAGTATAACGTTATATAGTAT
>NW_027185176.1:0-24041 GCF_040668555.2 Bombus flavifrons
AAATCGACGAAATCATCGAGATTTGCGAGCTGTTCCGCTTGTTTCGATTCTGAAACTGGCGTGTATTACATTCTGCACGTTTAATGGAGTAAAAAGAGCGCTTAAACGTCGAAATATCTCAAACGGGAAGGAAATGGCGGATAGTTTTCGTCAAAATCGACAAAATCATCGAGATTTGCGAGCTGTTCCGCTTGTTTCGATTCTGAAACTGGCGTGTATTACATTCTGCACGTTAAATGGAGTAAAAGGGGCGCTTAAACGTCGAAATATCTGAAACGGGAAGGAAGTGACTGTTAGTTTTCTTCAAAATCGACGAAATCATCGAGATTTGCGAGCTGTTCCGCTTGTTTCGATTCTGAAACTGGCGTGTATTACATTCTGCACGTTAAATGGAGTAAAAAGGGCGCTTAAACGTCGAAATATCTCATACGGGACGGAAATTACGGTTAGTTTTCTTCAAAATCGACGAAATCATCGAGATTTGCGAGCTGTTCCGCTTGTTTCGATTCTGAAACTGGCGCGTATTACATTCTGCACGTTTAAATGGAGTAAAAAGGGCGCTTAAACGTCGAAATATCTCATACGGGACGGAAATTACGGTTAGTTTTCTTCAAAATCGACGAAATCATCGAGATTTGCGAGCTGTTCGCTTGTTTCGATTCTGAAACTGGCGTGTATCAAATTCTGCACCTTAAATGGAGTAAAAAGGGCGCTTAACCGTCGAAATATCTGAACGGGAAGGAAATGACTGTTAGTTTTCTTCAAATCGACGAAATCATCGAGATTTGCGAGCTGTTCCGCTTGTTTCGATTCTGAAACTGGCGTGTATTACATTCTGCACGTTTAATGGAGTAAAAAGAGCGCTTAAACGTCGAAATACCTCAAACGGGAAGGAAGTGACTGTTAGTTTTCCCTTCAAAAATCGACAAAATCATCGAGATTTGCGTGCTGTTCCGCTAGTTTCGACGCTGAAATTTTCGCGTATTACATTCTGCACGTTATATGGAGTAAACAGAGTGCTTAAGCGTCGAAATATCTCATACGGGAAGGAAATGGCGGATAGTTTTTGTCAAAATCGACGAAATTATCGAGATTTGCGAGCTGTCAAGCGTGTTTCGAGGCTGAAACTGGAGTGCATGTGCAGTCTGCACGTTTAAAGGAGTAAAAAGAGCGCTTAAACGTCGAAATATCTGAAACGGGAAGGAAGTGACTGTTAGTTTTCTTCAAAATCGACGAAATCATCGAGATTTGCGAGCTGTTCCGCTTGTTTCGATTCTGAAACTGGCGTGTATTACATTCTGCACGTTAAATGGAGTAAAAAGGGCGCTTAAACGTCGAAATATCTGAAACGGGAAGGAAGTGACTGTTAGTTTTCTTCAAAATCGACGAAATCATCGAGATTTGCGAGCTGTTCCGCTTGTTTCGATTCTGAAACTGGCGTGTAATTACATTCTGCACGTTAAATGGAGTAAAAAAGGGCGCTTAAACGTCGAAATATCTCATACGGGACGGAAATTACGGTTAGTTTTCTTCAAAATCGACGAAATCATCGAGATTTGCGAGCTGTTCCGCTTGTTTCGATTCTGAAACTGGCGTGTATTACATTCTGCACGTTAAATGGAGTAAAAAGGGGCGCTTAAACGTCGAAATATCTCATACGGGACGGAAATTACGGTTAGTTTTCTTCAAAATCGACGAAATCATCGAGATTTGCGAGCTGTTCCGCTTGTTTCGATTCTGAAACTGGCGTGTATCAAATTCTGCACCTTAAATGGAGTAAAAAGGGCGCTTAACCGTCGAAATATCTGAAACGGGAAGGAAATGACTGTTAGTTTTCTTCAAAATCGACGAAATCATCGAGATTTGCGAGCTGTTCCGCTTGTTCCGATTCTGAAACTGGCGTGTATTACATTCTGCACGTTTAATGGAGTTAAAAAGAGCGCTTAAACGTCGAAATACCTCAAACGGGAAGGAAGTGACTGTTAGTTTCCTTCAAAATCGACAAAATCATCGAGATTTGCGTGCTGTTCCGCTTGTTTCGACGCTGAAATTTTCGCGTATTACATTCTGCAGGTTATATGGAGTAAACAGAGTGCTTAAGCGTCGAAATATCTCATACGGGAAGGAAATGGCGGATAGTTTTTGTCAAAATCGACGAAATTATCGAGATTTGCGAGCTGTCAAGCGTGTTTCGAGGCTGAAACTGGAGTGCATTGGCAGGTCTGCACGTTTAAAGGAGTAAAAAGGGCGCTTGAACGTCGAAATATCTCAAACGGGAAGGAAATGGCGGATAGTTTTTGCCAAATCGACAAAATCATCGAGATTTGCGAGCTGTTCCGCTTGTTTCGATTCTGAAACTGGCGTGTATAACATTCTGCACGTTGAATGGAGTAAAAAGGGCGCTTAAACGTCGAAATATCTGAAACGGGAAGGAAAGTGACTGTTAGTTTTCTTCAAAATCGACGAAATCATCGAGATTTGCGAGCTGTTCCGCTTGTTTCGATTCTGAAACTGGCGTGTATTACATTCTGCACGTTTAATGGAGTAAAAAGAGCGCTTAAACGTCGAAATATCTCAAACGGGAAGGAAATGGCGGATAGTTTTCGTCAAAATCGACAAAATCATCGAGATTTGCGAGCTGTTCCGCTTGTTTCGATTCTGAAACTGGCGTGTATTACATTCTGCACGTTAAATGGAGTAAAAAGGGGCGCTTAAACGTCGAAATATCTCATACGGGACGGAAATTACGGTTAGTTTTCTTCAAAATCGACGAAATCATCGAGATTTGCGAGCTGTTCCGCTTGTTTCGATTCTGAAACTGGCGTGTATTACATTCTGCACGTTAAATGGAGTAAAAAGGGCGCTTAAACGTCGAAATATCTGAAACGGGAAGGATGTGACTGTTAGTTTTCTTCAAAATCGACGAAATCATCGAGATTTGCGAGCTGTTTCGCTTGTTTCGATTCTGAAACTGGCGTGTATTACATTCTGCACGTTAAATGGAGCAAAAAGGGCGCTTAAACGTCGAAATATCTGAAACGGGAAGGAAGTGACTGTTAGTTTTTCTTCAAAATCGACGAAATCATCGAGATTTGCGAGCTGTTCCGCTTGTTTCGATTCTGAAACTGGCGTGTATTACATTCTGCACGTTAAATGGAGGTAAAAAGGGCGCTTAAACGTCGAAATATCTGAAACGGGAAGGATGTGACTGTTAGTTTTCTTCAAAATCGACGAAATCATCGAGATTTGCGAGCTGTTCCGCTTGTTTCGATTCTGAAACTGGCGTGTATTACATTCTGCACGTTTAATGGAGTAAAAAGAGCGCTTAAACGTCGAAATACCTCAAACGGGAAGGAAGTGACTGTTAGTTTCCTTCAAAATCGACAAAATCATCGAGATTTGCGTGCTGTTCCGCTTGTTTCGACGCTGAAATTTTCGCGTATGACATTCTGCACGTTATATGGAGTAAACAGAGTGCTTAAGCGTCGAAATATCTCATACGGGAAGGAAATGGCGGATAGTTTTCGTCAAAATCGACGAAATCATCGAGATTTGCGAGCTGTTCCGCTTGTTTCGATTCTGAAACTGGCGTGTATTACATTCTGCACGTTAAATGGAGTAAAAAGGGCGCTTAAACGTCGAAATATCTGAAACGGGAAGGAAGTGACTGTTAGTTTTCTTCAAAATCGACGAAATCATCGAGATTTGCGAGCTGTTCCGCTTGTTTCGATTCTGAAACTGGCGTGTATTACATTCTGCACGTTAAATGGAGTAAAAAGGGCGCTTAAACGTAGAAAATATCTCATACGGGACGGAAATTTACGGTTAGTTTTCTTCAAAATCGACGAAATCATCGAGATTTGCGAGCTGTTCCGCTTGTTTCGATTCTGAAACTGGCGTGTATTACATTCTGCACGTTAAATGGAGTAAAAAGGGCGCTTAAACGTCGAAATATCTCATACGGGACGGAAATTACGGTTAGTTTTCTTCAAAATCGACGAAATCATCGAGATTTGCGAGCTGTTCCGCTTGTTTCGATTCTGAAACTGGCGTGTATCAAATTCTGCACCTTAAATGGAGTAAAAAGGGCGCTTAACCGTCGAAATATCTGAAACGGGAAGGAAATGACTGTTAGTTTTCTTCAAAATCGACGAAATCATCGAGATTTGCGAGCTGTTCCGCTTGTTTCGATTCTGAAACTGGCGTGTATTACATTCTGCACGTTTAATGGAGTAAAAAGAGCGCTTAAACGTCGAAATACCTCAAACGGGAAGGAAGTGACTGTTAGTTTCCTTCAAAATCGACAAAATCATCGAGATTTGCGTGCTGTTCCGCTTGTTTCGACGCTGAAATTTTCGCGTATTACATTCTGCAGGTTATATGGAGTAAACAGAGTGCTTAAGCGTCGAAATATCTCATACGGGAAGGAAATGGCGGATAGTTTTTGTCAAAATCGACGAAATTATCGAGATTTGCGAGCTGTCAAGCGTGTTTCGAGGCTGAAACTGGGAGTGCATTGCAGTCTGCACGTTTAAAGGAGTAAAAAGAGCGCTTAAACGTCGAAATATCTGAAACGGGAAGGAAGTGACTGTTAGTTTTCTTCAAAATCGACGAAATCATCGAGATTTGCGAGCTTTTCCGCTTGTTTCGATTCTGAAACTGGCGTGTATTACATTCTGCACGTTAAATGGAGTAAAAAGGGCGCTTAAACGTCGAAATATCTGAAACGGGAAGGAAGTGACTGTTAGTTTTCTTCAAAATCGACGAAATCATCGAGATTTGCGAGCTGTTCCGCTTGTTTCGATTCTGAAACTGGCGTGTATTACATTCTGCACGTTAAATGGAGTAAAAAGGGCGCTTAAACGTCGAAATATCTCTTACGGGACGGAAATTACGGTTAGTTTTCTTCAAAATCGACGAAATCATCGAGATTGCGAGCTGTTCCGCTTGTTTCGATTCTGAAACTGGCGTGTATTACATTCTGCACGTTAAATGGAGTAAAAAGGGGCGCTTAAATGTCGAAATATCTCATACGGGACGGAAATTGCGGTTAGTTTTCTTCAAAATCGACGAAATCATCGAGATTTGCGAGCTGTTCCGCTTGTTTCGATTCTGAAACTGGCGTGTATTACATTCTGCACGTTTAATGGAGTAAAAAGAGCGCTTAAACGTCGAAATACCTCAAACGGGAAGGAAGTGACTGTTAGTTTCCTTCAAAATCGACAAAATCATCGAGATTTGCGTGCTGTTCCGCTTGTTTCGACGCTGAAATTTTCGCGTATTACATTCTGCACGTTATATGGAGTAAACAGAGTGCTTAAGCGTCGAAATATCTCATACGGGAAGGAAATGGCGGATAGTTTTTGTCAAAATCGACGAAATTATCGAGATTTGCGAGCTGTCAAGCGTGTTTCGAGGCTGAAACTGGAGTGCATTGCAGTCTGCACGTTTAAAGGAGTAAAAAGAGCGCTTAAACGTCGAAATATCTGAAACGGGAAGGAAGTGACTGTTAGTTTTCTTCAAAATCGACGAAATCATCGAGATTTGCGAGCTGTTCCGCTTGTTTCGATTCTGAAACTGGCGTGTATTACATTCTGCACGTTAAATGGAGTAAAAAGGGGCGCTTAAACGTCGAAATATCTGAAACGGGAAGGAAGTGACTGTTAGTTTTCTTCAAAATCGACGAAATCATCGAGATTTGCGAGCTGTTCCGCTTGTTTCGATTCTGAAACTGGCGTGTATTACATTCTGCACGTTAAATGGAGTAAAAAGGGCGCTTAAACGTCGAAATATCTCATACGGGACGGAAATTACGGTTAGTTTTCTTCAAAATCGACGAAATCATCGAGATTTGCGAGCTGTTCCGCTTGTTTCGATTCTGAAACTGGCGTGTATTACATTCTGCACGTTAAATGGAGTAAAAAGGGCGCTTAAATGTCGAAATATCTCATACGGGACGGAAATTACGGTTAGTTTTCTTCAAAATCGACGAAATCATCGAGATTTGCGAGCTGTTCCGCTTGTTTCGATTCTGAAACTGGCGTGTATTACATTCTGCACGTTTAATGGAGTAAAAAGAGCGCTTAAACGTCGAAATACCTCAAACGGGAAGGAAGTGACTGTTAGTTTCCTTCAAAATCGACAAAATCATCGAGATTTGCGTGCTGTTCCGCTTGTTTCGACGCTGAAATTTTCGCGTATTACATTCTGCAGGTTATATGGAGTAAACAGAGTGCTTAAGCGTCGAAATATCTCATACGGGAAGGAAATGGCGGATAGTTTTTGTCAAAATCGACGAAATTATCGAGATTTGCGAGCTGTCAAGCGTGTTTCGAGGCTGAAACTGGAGTGCATTGCAGTCTGCACGTTTAAAGGAGTAAAAAGGGCGCTTAAGCGTCGAAATATCTCAAACGGGAAGGAAATGGCGGATAGTTTTTGCCAAATCGACAAAATCATCGAGATTTGCGAGCTGTTCCGCTTGTTTCGATTCTGAAACTGGCGTGTATAACATTCTGCACGTTGAATGGAGTAAAAAGGGCGCTTAAACGTCGAAATATCTGAAACGGGAAGGAAGTGACTGTTAGTTTTCTTCAAAATCGACGAAATCATCGAGATTTGCGAGCTGTTCCGCTTGTTTCGATTCTGAAACTGGCGTGTATTACATTCTGCACGTTTAATGGAGTAAAAAGAGCGCTTAAACGTCGAAATATCTCAAACGGGAAGGAAATGGCGGATAGTTTTCGTCAAAATCGACAAAATCATCGAGATTTGCGAGCTGTTCCGCTTGTTTCGATTCTGAAACTGGCGTGTATTACATTCTGCACGTTAAATGGAGTAAAAAGGGCGCTTAAACGTCGAAATATCTCATTCGGGACGGAAATTACGGTTAGTTTTCTTCAAAATCGACGAAATCATCGAGATTTGCGTGCTGTTCCGCTTGTTTCGATTCTGAATCTGGCGTGTATCAAATTCCGCACCTTAAATGGAGTAAAAAGGGCGCTTAACCGTCGAAATATCTGAAACGGGAAGGAAATGACTGTTAGTTTTCTTCAAAATCGACGAAATCATCGAGATTTGCGAGCTGTTCCGCTTGTTTCGATTCTGAAACTGGCGTGTATTACATTCTGCACGTTTAATGGAGTAAAAAGAGCGCTTAAACGTCGAAATACCTCAAACGGGAAGGAAGTGACTGTTAGTTTTCTTCAAAATCGACGAAATCATCGAGATTTGCGAGCTGTTCCGCTTGTTTCGATTCTGAAACTGGCGTGTATCAAATTCTGCATCTTAAATGGAGTAAAAAGGGCGCTTAACCGTCGAAATATCTGAAACGGGAAGGAAGTGACTGTTAGTTTTCTTCAAAATCGACGAAATCATCGAGATTTGCGAGCTGTACCGCTTGTTTCGATTCTGAAACTGGCGTGTATTACATTCTGCACGTTTAATGGAGTAAAAAGAGCGCTTAAACGTCGAAATACCTCAAACGGGAAGGAAGTGACTGTTAGTTTCCTTCAAAATCGACAAAATCATCGAGATTTGCGTGCTGTTCCGCTTGTTTCGACGCTGAAATTTTCGCGTATTACATTCTGCACGTTATATGGAGTAAACAGAGTGCTTAAGCGTCGAAATATCTCATACGGGAAGGAAATGGCGGATAGTTTTTGTCAAAATCGACGAAATTATCGAGATTTGCGAGCTGTCAAGCGTGTTTCGAGGCTGAAACTGGAGTGCATTGCAGTCTGCACGTTTAAAGGAGTAAAAAGAGCGCATAAACGTCGAAATATCTGAAACGGGAAGGAAGTGACTGTTAGTTTTCTTCAAACTCGACGAAATCATCGAGACTTGCGAGCTGTTCCGCTTGTTTCGATTCTGAAACTGGCGTGTATTACATTCTGCACGTTAAATGGAGTAAAAAGGGCGCTTAAACGTCGAAATATCTGAAACGGGAAGGAAGTGACTGTTAGTTTTCTTCAAAATCGACGAAATCATCGAGATTTGCGAGCTGTTCCGCTTGTTTCGATTCTGAAACTGGCGTCTATTACATTCTGCACGTTTAATGGAGTAAAAAGAGCGCTTAAACGTCGAAATACCTCAAACGGGAAGGAACGGACTGTTAGTTTCCTTCAAAATCGACAAAATCATCGAGATTTGCGTGCTGTTCCGCTTGTTTCGACGCTGAAATTTTCGCGTATTACATTCTGCACGTTATATGGAGTAAACAGAGTGCTTAAGCGTCGAAATATCTCATACGGGAAGGAAATGGCGGATAGTTTTTGTCAAAATCGACGAAATTATCGAGATTTTCGAGCTGTCAAGCGTGTTTCGAGGCTGAAACTGGAGTGCATTGCAGTCTGCACGTTTAAAGGAGTAAAAAGAGCGCTTAAACGTCGAAATATCTGAAACGGGAAGGAAGTGACTGTTAGTTTTCTTCAAAATCGACGAAATCATCGAGATTTGCGAGCTGTTCCGCTTGTTTCGATTCTGAAACTGGCGTGTATTACATTCTGCACGTTAAATGGAGTAAAAAGGGCGCTTAAACGTCGAAATATCTCAAACGGGAAGGAAATGGCGTATAGTTTTCGTCAAAATCGACAAAATCATCGAGATTTGCGAGCTGTTCCGCTTGTTTCGATTCTGAAACTGGCGTCTATTACATTCTGCACGTTAAATGGAGTAAAAAGGGCGCTTAAACGTCGAAATATCTGAAACGGGAAGGAAGTGACTGTTTGTTTTCTTCAAAATCGACGAAATCATCGAGATTTGCGAGCTGTTCCGCTTGTTTCGATGCTGAAACTGGCGTGTATTTCATTCTGCACGTTAAATGGAGTAAAAAGGGCGCTTAAACGTCGTAATATCTCATACGGGACGGAAATTACGGTTAGTTTTCTTCAAAATCGACGAAATCATCGAGATTGGCGAGATGTCAAGCTTGTTTCGAGGCTGAAACTGGCGCGTATTACATTCTGCACGTTAAATGGAGTAAAAAGGGCGCTTAAACGTCGAAATATCTCATACGGGACGGAAATTACGGTTAGTTTTCTTCAAAATCGACGAAATCATCGAGATTTGCGAGATGTCAAGCTTGTTTCGAGGCTGAATCTGGCGTGCATTACATTCTGCACGTTTAATGGAGTGGAAAGAGCGCTTAAACGTCGAAATATCTCAAACGGGAAGGAAATGGCGGATAGTTTTCGTCAAAATCGACAAAATCATCGAGATTTGCGAGCTGTTCCGCTTGTTTCGATTCTGAAACTGGCGTGTATTACATTCTGCACGTTAAATGGAGTAAAAAGGGCGCTTAAACGTCGAAATTTCTGAAACGGGAAGGAAGTGACTGTTAGTTTTCTTCAAAATCGACGAAATCATCGAGATTTGCGAGCTGTTCCGCTTGTTTCGATTCTGAAACTGGCGTGTATTACATTCTGCACGTTAAATGGAGTAAAAAGGGCGCTTAAACGTCGAAATATCTCAAACGGGAAGGAAATGGCGTATAGTTTTCGTCAAAATCGACAAAATCATCGAGATTTGCGAGCTGTTCCGCTTGTTTCGATTCTGAAACTGGCGTGTATTTCATTCTGCACGTTAAATGGAGTAAAATGGGCGCTTAAACGTCGAAATATCTCATACGGGACGGAAATTACGGTTAGTTTTCTTCAAAATCGACGAAATCATCGAGATTTGCGAGATGTCAAGCTTGTTTCGAGGCTGAAACTGGCGCGTATTACATTCTGCACGTAAAATGGAGTAAAAAGGGCGCTTAAACGTCGAAATATCTCATACGGGACGGAAATTACGTTTAGTTTTCTTCAAAATCGACGAAATCATCGAGATTTGCGAGATGTCAAGCTTGTTTCGAGGCTGAATCTGGCGTGCATTACATTCTGCACGTTTAATGGAGTAAAAAGGGCGCTTAAACGTCGAAATATCTCATACGGGACGGAAATTACGGTTAGATTTCTTCAAAATCGACGAAATCATCGAGATTTGCGAGATGTCAAGCTTGTTTCGAGGCTGAATCTGGCGTGCATTACATTCTGCACGTTTAATGGAGTAAAAAGAGCGCTTAAACGTCGAAATATCTCAAACGGGAAGGAAATGGCGGATAGTTTTCGCCAAATCGACAAAATCATCGAGATTTCCGAGCTGTTCCGCTTGTTTCGATTCTGAAACTGGCGTGTATTACATTTTGCACGTTAAATGGAGTAAAAAGGGCGCTTAAACGTCGAAATATCTCAAACGGGAAGGAAATGGCATATAGTTTTCGTCAAAATCGACAAAATCATCGAGATTTGCGAGCTGTTCCGCTTGTTTCGATTCTGAAACTGGCGTGTATTACATTCTGCACGTTAAATGGAGTAAAAAGGGCGCTTAAACGTCGAAATATCTGAAACGGGAAGGAAGTGACTGTTAGTTTTCTTCAAAATCGACGAAATCATCGAGATTTGTGAGCTGTTCCGCTTGTTTCGATTCTGAAACTGGCGTGTATTACATTCAGCACGTTAAATGGAGTAAAAAGGGCGCTTAAACGTCGAAATATCTCATACGGGACGGAAATTACGGTTAGTTTTCTTCAAAATCGACGAAATCATCGAGATTTGCGAGCTGTTCCGCTTGTTTCGATTCTGAAACTGGCGTGTATTACATTCTGCACGTTAAATGGAGTAAAAAGGGCGCTTAAACGTCGAAATATCTCATACTGGATGGAAATTACGGTTAGTTTTCTTCAAAATCGACGAAATCATCGAGATTTGCGAGATGTCAAGCTTGTTTCGAGGCTGAATCTGGCGTGCATTACATTCTGCACGTTTAATGGAGTAAAAAGAGCGCTTAAACGTCGAAATATCTCAAACGGGAAGGAAATGGCGGATAGTTTTCGCCAAATCGACAAAATCATCGAGATTTGCGAGCTGTTCCGCTTGTTTCGATTCTGAAACTGGCGTGTATTTCATTCTGCACGTTAAATGGAGTAAAATGGGCGCTTAAACGTCGAAATATCTCATACGGGACGGAAATTACGGTTAGTTTTCTTCAAAATCGACGAAATCATCGAGATTTGCGAGATGTCAAGCTTGTTTCGAGGCTGAAACTGGCGCGTATTACATTCTGCACGTAAAATGGAGTAAAAAGGGCGCTTAAACGTCGAAATATCTCATACGGGACGGAAATTACGGTTAGTTTTCTTCAAAATCGACGAAATCATCGAGATTTGCGAGATGTCAAGCTTGTTTCGAGGCTGAATCTGGCGTGCATTACATTCTGCACGTTTAATGGAGTAAAAAGGGCGCTTAAACGTCGAAATATCTCATACGGGACGGAAATTACGGTTAGATTTCTTCAAAATCGACGAAATCATCGAGATTTGCGAGATGTCAAGCTTGTTTCGAGGCTGAATCTGGCGTGCATTACATTCTGCACGTTTAATGGAGTAAAAAGAGCGCTTAAACGTCGAAATATCTCAAACGGGAAGGAAATGGCGGATAGTTTTCGCCAAATCGACAAAATCATCGAGATTTCCGAGCTGTTCCGCTTGTTTCGATTCTGAAACTGGCGTGTATTACATTTTGCACGTTAAATGGAGTAAAAAGGGCGCTTAAACGTCGAAATATCTCAAACGGGAAGGAAATGGCATATAGTTTTCGTCAAAATCGACAAAATCATCGAGATTTGCGAGCTGTTCCGCTTGTTTCGATTCTGAAACTGGCGTGTATTACATTCTGCACGTTAAATGGAGTAAAAAGGGCGCTTAAACGTCGAAATATCTGAAACGGGAAGGAAGTGACTGTTAGTTTTCTTCAAAATCGACGAAATCATCGAGATTTGTGAGCTGTTCCGCTTGTTTCGATTCTGAAACTGGCGTGTATTACATTCAGCACGTTAAATGGAGTAAAAAGGGCGCTTAAACGTCGAAATATCTCATACGGGACGGAAATTACGGTTAGTTTTCTTCAAAATCGACGAAATCATCGAGATTTGCGAGCTGTTCCGCTTGTTTCGATTCTGAAACTGGCGTGTATTACATTCTGCACGTTAAATGGAGTAAAAAGGGCGCTTAAACGTCGAAATATCTCATACGGGATGGAAATTACGGTTAGTTTTCTTCAAAATCGACGAAATCATCGAGATTTGCGAGATGTCAAGCTTGTTTCGAGGCTGAATCTGGCGTGCATTACATTCTGCACGTTTAATGGAGTAAAAAGAGCGCTTAAACGTCGAAATATCTCAAACGGGAAGGAAATGGCGGATAGTTTTCGCCAAATCGACAAAATCATCGAGATTTGCGAGCTGTTCCGCTTGTTTCGATTATGAAACTGGCGTGTATTACATTCTGCACGTTAAATGGAGTAAAAAGGGCGCTTAAACGTCGAAATATCTGAAACGGGAAGGAAGTGACTGTTAGTTTTCTTCAAAATCGACGAAATCATCGAGATTTGCGAGCTGTTCCGCTTGTTTCGATTCTGAAACTGGCGTGTATTACATTCTGCACGTTAAATGGAGTAAAAAGGGCGCTTAAACGTCGAAATATCTCAAACGGGAAGGAAATGGCGTATAGTTTTCGTCAAAATCGACAAAATCATCGAGATTTGCGAGCTGTTCCGCTTGTTTCGATTCTGAAACTGGCGTCTATTACATTCTGCACGTTAAATGGAGTAAAAAGGGCGCTTAAACGTCGAAATATCTGAAACGGGAAGGAAGTGACTGTTTGTTTTCTTCAAAATCGACGAAATCATCGAGATTTGCGAGCTGTTCCGCTTGTTTCGATGCTGAAACTGGCGTGTATTTCATTCTGCACGTTAAATGGAGCAAAAAGGGCGCTTAAACGTCGAAATATCTCATACGGGACGGAAATTACGGTTAGTTTTCTTCAAAATCGACGAAATCATCGAGATTGGCGAGATGTCAAGCTTGTTTCGAGGCTGAAACTGGCGCGTATTACATTCTGCACGTTAAATGGAGTAAAAAGGGCGCTTAAACGTCGAAATATCTCATACGGGACGGAAATTACGGTTAGTTTTCTTCAAAATCGACGAAATCATCGAGATTTGCGAGATGTCAATCTTGTTTCGAGGCTGAATCTGGCGTGCATTACATTCTGCACGTTTAATGGAGTGAAAAGAGCGCTTAAACGTCGAAATATCTCAAACGGGAAGGAAATGGCGGATAGTTTTCGTCAAAATCGACAAAATCATCGAGATTTGCGAGCTGTTCCGCTTGTTTCGATTCTGAAACTGGCGTGTATTACATTCTGCACGTTAAATGGAGTAAAAAGGGCGCTTAAACGTCGAAATTTCTGAAACGGGAAGGAAGTGACTGTTAGTTTTCTTCAAAATCGACGAAATCATCGAGATTTGCGAGATGTCAAGCTTGTTTCGAGGCTGAAACTGGCGCGTATTACATTCTGCACGTTAAATGGAGTAAAAAGGGCGCTTAAACGTCGAAATATCTCATACGGGACGGAAATTACGGTTAGTTTTCTTCAAAATCGACGAAATCATCGAGATTTGCGAGATGTCAAGCTTGTTTCGAGGCTGAATCTGGCGTGCATTACATTCTGCACGTTTAATGGAGTAAAAAGAGCGCTTAAACGTCGAAATATCTCAAACGGGAAGGAAATGGCGGATAGTTTTCGCCAAATCGACAAAATCATCGAGATTTGCGAGCTGTTCCGCTTGTTTCGATTCTGAAATTGGCGTGTATTACATTCTGCACGTTAAATGGAGTAAAAAGGGCGCTTAAACGTCGAAATATCTGAAACGGGAAGGAAGTGACTGTTAGTTTTCTTCAAAATCGACGAAATCATCGAGATTTGCGAGATGTCAAGCTTGTTTCGAGGCTGAATCTGGCGTGCATTACATTCTGCACGTTCAATGGAGTAAAAAGAGCGCTTAAACGTCGAAATATCTCAAACGGGAAGGAAATGGCGGATAGTTTTCGCCAAAATCGACAAAATCATCGAGATTTGCGAGCTGTTCCGCTTGTTTCGATTCTGAAACTGGCGTGTATTACATTCTGCACGTTAAATGGAGTAAAAAGGGCGCTTAAACGTCGAAATATCTCATACGGGATGGAAATTACGGTTAGTTTTCTTCAAAATCGACGAAATCATCGAGATTTGCGAGCTGTTCCGCTTGTTTCGATTCTGAAACTGGCGTGTATTACATTCTGCACGTTAAATGGAGTAAAAAGGGCGCTTAAACGTCGAAATATCTCATACGGGATGGAAATTACGGTTAGTTTTCTTCAAAATCGACGAAATCATCGAGATTTGCGAGATGTCAAGCTTGTTTCGAGGCTGAATCTGGCGTGCATTACATTCTGCACGTTTAATGGAGTAAAAAGAGCGCTTAAACGTCGAAATATCTCAAACGGGAAGGAAATGGCGGATAGTTTTCGCCAAATCGACAAAATCATCGAGATTTGCGAGCTGTTCCGCTTGTTTCGATTATGAAACTGGCGTGTATTACATTCTGCACGTTAAATGGAGTAAAAAGGGCGCTTAAACGTCGAAATATCTGAAACGGGAAGGAAGTGACTGTTAGTTTTCTTCAAAATCGACGAAATCATCGAGATTTGCGAGCTGTTCCGCTTGTTTCGATTCTGAAACTGGCGTGTATTACATTCTGCACGTTAAATGGAGTAAAAAGGGCGCTTAAACGTCGAAATATCTCAAACGGGAAGGAAATGGCGTATAGTTTTCGTCAAAATCGACAAAATCATCGAGATTTGCGAGCTGTTCCGCTTGTTTCGATTCTGAAACTGGCGTGTATTTCATTCTGCACGTTAAATGGAGTAAAATGGGCGCTTAAACGTCGAAATATCTCATACGGGACGGAAATTACGGTTAGTTTTCTTCAAAATCGACGAAATCATCGAGATTTGCGAGATGTCAAGCTTGTTTCGAGGCTGAAACTGGCGCGTATTACATTCTGCACGTAAAATGGAGTAAAAAGGGCGCTTAAACGTCGAAATATCTCATACGGGACGGAAATTACGGTTAGTTTTCTTCAAAATCGACGAAATCATCGAGATTTGCGAGATGTCAAGCTTGTTTCGAGGCTGAAACTGGCGCGTATTACATTCTGCACGTTAAATGGAGTAAAAAGGGCGCTTAAACGTCGAAATATCTCATACGGGACGGAAATTACGGTTAGTTTTCTTCAAAATCGACGAAATCATCGAGATTTGCGAGATGTCAAGCTTGTTTCGAGGCTGAATCTGGCGTGCATTACATTCTGCACGTTTAATGGAGTAAAAAGAGCGCTTAAACGTCGAAATATCTCAAACGGGAAGGAAATGGCGGATAGTTTTCGCCAAATCGACAAAATCATCGAGATTTGCGAGCTGTTCCGCTTGTTTCGATTCTGAAATTGGCGTGTATTACATTCTGCACGTTAAATGGAGTAAAAAGGGCGCTTAAACGTCGAAATATCTGAAACGGGAAGGAAGTGACTGTTAGTTTTCTTCAAAATCGACGAAATCATCGAGATTTGCGAGCTGTTCCGCTTGTTTCGATTCCGAAACTGGCGTGTATTACATTCTGCACGTTAAATGGAGTAAAAAGGGCGCTTAAACGTCGAAATATCTCATACGGGACGGAAATTACGGTTAGTTTTCTTCAAAATCGACGAAATCATCGAGATTTGCGAGATGTCAAGCTTGTTTCGAGGCTGAATCTGGCGTGCATTACATTCTGCACGTTCAATGGAGTAAAAAGAGCGCTTAAACGTCGAAATATCTCAAACGGGAAGGAAATGGCGGATAGTTTTCGCCAAAATCGACAAAATCATCGAGATTTGCGAGCTGTTCCGCTTGTTTCGATTCTGAAACTGGCGTGTATTACATTCTGCACGTTAAATGGAGTAAAAAGGGCGCTTAAACGTCGAAATATCTCATACGGGACGGAAATTACGGTTAGTTTTCTTCAAAATCGACGAAATCATCGAGATTTGCGAGATGTCAAGCTTGTTTCGAGGCTGAAAGTGGCGCGTATTACATTCTGCACGTTAAATGGAGTAAAAAGGGCGGTAAAACGTCGAAATATCTCATACGGGACGGAAATTACGGTTAGTTTTCTTCAAAATCGACGAAATCATCGAGATTTGCGAGATGTCAAGCTTGTTTCGAGGCTGAATCTGGCGTGCATTACATTCTGCACGTTTAATGGAGTAAAAAGAGCGCTTAAACGTCGAAATATCTCAAACGGGAAGGAAATGGCGGATAGTTTTCGCCAAATCGACAAAATCATCGAGATTTGCGAGCTGTTCCGCTTGTTTCGATTCTGAAATTGGCGTGTATTACATTCTGCACGTTAAATGGAGTAAAAAGGGCGCTTAAACGTCGAAATATCTGAAACGGAAGGAAGTGACTGTTAGTTTTCTTCAAAATCGACGAAATCATCGAGATTTGCGAGCTGTTCCGCTTGTTTCGATTCTGAAACTGGCGTGTATTACATTCTGCACGTTAAATGGAGTAAAAAGGGAGCTTAAACGTCGAAATATCTGAAACGGAAGGAAGTGACTGTTAGTTTTCTTCAAAATCGACGAAATCATCGAGATTTACGAGCTGTTCCGCTTGTTTCGATTCTGAAACTGGCGTGTATTACATTCTGCACGTTAAATGGAGTAAAAAGGGCGCTTAAACGTCGAAATATCTCAAACGGGAAGGAAATGGCGTATAGTTTTCGTCAAAATCGACAAAATCATCGAGATTTGCGAGCTGTTCCGCTTGTTTCGATTCTGAAACTGGCGTGTATTACATTCTGCACGTTAAATGGAGTAAAAAGGGCGCTTAAACGACGAAATATCTGAAACGGGAAGGAAGTGACTGTTTGTTTTCTTCAAAATCGACGAAATCATCGAGATTTGCGAGCTGTTCCGCTTGTTTCGATGCTGAAACTGGCGTGTATTTCATTCTGCACGTTAAATGGAGTAAAAAGGGCGCTTAAACGTCGAAATATCTCATACGGGACGGAAATTACGGTTAGTTTTCTTCAAAATCGACGAAATCATCGAGATTTGCGAGATGTCAAGCTTGTTTCGAGGCTGAAACTGGCGTGTATTACATTCTGCACGTTAAATGGAGTAAAAAGGGCGCTTAAACGTCGAAATATCTGAAACGGGAAGGAAGTGACTGTTAGTTTTCTTCAAAATCGACGAAATCATCGAGATTTGCGAGCTGTTCCGCTTGTTTCGATTCTGAAACTGGCGTGTATTACATTCTGCACGTTAAATGGAGTAAAAAGGGAGCTTAAACGTCGAAATATCTGAAACGGGAAGGAAGTGACTGTTAGTTTTCTTCAAAATCGACGAAATCATCGAGATTTGCGAGCTGTTCCGCCTGTTTCGATTCTGAAACTGGCGTGTATTACATTCTGCACGTTAAATGGAGTAAAAAGGGCGCTTAAACGTCGAAATATCTCAAACGGGAAGGAAATGGCGTATAGTTTTCGTCAAAATCGACAAAATCATCGAGATTTGCGAGCTGTTCCGCTTGTTTCGATTCTGAAACTGGCGTGTATTACATTCTGCACGTTAAATGGAGTAAAAAGGGCGCTTAAACGTCGAAATATCTGAAACGGGAAGGAAGTGACTGTTTGTTTTCTTCAAAATCGACGAAATCATCGAGATTTGCGAGCTGTTCCGCTTGTTTCGATGCTGAAACTGGAGTGTATTTCATTCTGCACGTTAAATGGAGTAAAAAGGGCGCTTAAACGTCGAAATATCTCATACGGGACGGAAATTACGGTTAGTTTTCTTTAAAATCGACGAAATCATCGAGATTTGCGAGATGTCAAGCTTGTTTCGAGGCTGAAACTGGCGCGTATTACATTCTGCACGTTAAATGGAGTAAAAAGGGCGCTAAAACGTCGAAATATCTCATACGGGACGGAAATTACGGTTAGTTTTCTTCAAAATCGACAAAATCATCGAGATTTGCGAGCTGTTCCGCTTGTTTCGATTCTGAAATTGGCGTGTATTATATTCTGCACGTTAAATGGAGTAAAAAGGGCGCTTAAACGTCGAAATATCTGAAACGGGAAGGAAGTGACTGTTAGTTTTCTTCAAAATCGACGAAATCATCGAGATTTGCGAGCTGTTCCGCTTGTTTCGATTCTGAAACTGGCGTGTATTACATTCTGCACGTTATATGGAGTAAAAAGGGCGCTTAAACGTCGAAATATCTCAAACGGGAAGGAAATGGCGTATAGTTTTCGTCAAAATCGACAAAATCATCGAGATTTGCGAGCTGTTCCGCTTGTTTCGATTCTGAAACTGGCGTGTATTACATTCTGCACGTTAAATGGAGTAAAAAGGGCGCTTAAACGTCGAAATATCTGAAACGGGAAGGAAGTGACTGTTAGTTTTCTTCAAAATCGACGAAATCATCGAGATTTGCGAGCTGTTCCGCTTGTTTCGATACTGAAACTGGCGTGTATTACATTCTGCACGTTAAATGGAGTAAAAAGGGCGCTTAACCGTCGAAATATCTGAAACGGGAAGGAAGTGACTGTTAGTTTTCTTCAAAATCGACGAAATCATCGAGATTTGCGAGCTGTTCCGCTTGTTTCGATTCTGAAACTGGCGTGTATTACATTCTGCACGTTAAATGGAGTAAAAAGGGCGCTTAAACGTCGAAATATCTCATACGGGACGGAAATTACGGTTAGTTTTCTTCAAAATCGACGAAATCATTGAGATTTGCGATATGTCAAGCTTGTTTCGAGGCTGAATATGGCGTGCATTACATTCTGCACGTTTAATGGAGGAAAAAGAGCGCTTAAACGTCGAAATATCTCAAACGGAAAGGAAATTACGGTTAGTTTTCGTCAAAACCGACGAAATCATCGAGATTTGCGATCTGTCAAGCTTGTTTCGAGGCTGAATCTGGCGTGCATTACATTCAGCACGTTTAATGGTGTAAAAAGAGCGCTTAAACGTCGAAATATCTGAAACGGGAAGGATGTGACTGTTAGTTTTCTTCAAATTCGACGAAATCAACGAGATTTGCGAGCTGTTCCGCTTGTTTCGAAGCTGAAACTGGCGCGTATTACATTCTGCACGTCAAATGGAGTAAACAGAGCGCTTAAGCTTCGAAATATCTCATACGGGAAGGAAATGGCGGATAGATTTCGTCAAAATCGACAAAATCATCGAGATTTGCGAGCTGTCAAGCTTGTTTCGAGGCTGAATCTAGCGTGCATTACATTTTGCACGTTTAATGGAGTAAAAAGAGCGCTTAAACGTCGAAATATCTCATACGGGAATGAAATTACGGTTAGTTTTCTTCAAAATCGACGAAATCATCGAGATTTGCGAGCTGTTCCGCTTGTTTCGATTTTGAAACTGGCGTGTATTACATTCTGCACGTTAAATGGAGTAAAAAGAGCGCTCAAACGTCGAATTATCTCAAATGGGAAGGAAAGGACTGTTAGTTTTCTTCAAAATCGACGAATTCATCGAGATTTGCGAGCTGTTCCGCTTGTTTCGATTCTGAAACTGGCGTGCATTACATTCTGCACGTTTAAAGGAGTAAAAAGAGCGCTTAAACGTCGAAATATCTCATACGGGACGGAAATTACGGTTAGTTTTCTTCAAAATCGACGAAATCATCGAGATTTGCGAGCTGTCCCGCTTGTTTCGATTCTGAAACTGGCGTGCATTACATTCTGCACGTTTAATGGAGTAAAAAGAGCGCTCAAACGTCGAATTATCTCAAATGGGAAGGAAAGGACTGTTAGTTTTCTTCAAAATCGACGAATTCATCGAGATTTGCGAGCTGTTCCGCTTGTTTCGATTCTGAAACTGGCGTGCATTACATTCTGCACGTTTAATGGAGTAAAAAGAGCGCTTAAGCTTCGAAATATCTCATACGGGAAGGAAATTACGGTTAGTTTTCTTCAAAATCGACGAAATCATCGAGATTTGCGAGCTGTCCCGCTTGTTTCGATTCTGAAACTGGCGTGCATTACATTCTGCACGTTTAATGGAGTAAAAAGAGCGCTTAAACGTCGAAATATCTCAAACGGGAAGGAAATGGCGGATAGTTTTCGACAAAATCGACGAAATCATCGAGATTTGCGTGCTGTTCCGCTTGTTTCGACGCTGAAACTGGCGCGTATTACATTCTGCACGTTAAATGGAGTAAACAGAGCGCTTAAGCGTCGAAATATCTCATACGGGAAGGAAATGGCAGATAGTTTTCGTCAAAATCGACAAAATCATCGCGATTTGCGAGCTGTCAAGCATGTTTCGAGGCTGAATCTGAAGTGCATTACATTCTGCACGTTTAATGGAGTAAAAAGAGCGCTTAAACGTCGAATTATCTCAAATGGGAAGGAGAGGACTGTTAGTTTTCTTCAAAATCGACGAATTCATCGAGATTTGCGAGCTGTTCCGCTTGTTTCGATTCTGAAACTGGCGTGCATTACATTCTGCACGTTTAATGGAGTAAAAAGAGCGCTTAAACGTCGAAATATCTCATACGTTACGGAAATTACGGTTAGTTTTCTTCAAAATCGACGAAATCATCGAGATTTGCGAGCTGTCCCGCTTGTTTCGATTCTGAAACTGGCGTGCATTACATTCTGCACGTTTAATGGAGTAAAAAGAGCGCTTAAACGTCGAAATATCTCAAACGGGAAGGAAGTGACTGATAGTTTTTTTCAAAATCGACGAATTCATAGAGATTTGCGAGATGTCAAGCTTGTTTCGAGGCTGAATCTGGCGTGCATTACATTCTGCACGTTTAATGGAGTAAAAGGAGCGCTTAAACGTCGAAATATCTCAAACGGAAAGGAAATTACGGTTAGTTTTCGTCAAAACCGACGAAATCATCGAGATTTGCGATCTGTCAAGCTTGTTTCGAGGCTGAATCTGGCGTGCATTACATTCAGCACGTTTAATGGTGTAAAAAGAGCGCTTAAACGTCGAAATATCTGAAACGGGAAGGATGTGACTGTTAGTTTTCTTCAAATTCGACGAAATCAACGAGATTTGCGAGCTGTTCCGCTTGTTTCGAAGCTGAATCTGGCGCGTATTACATTCTGCACGTCAAATGGAGTAAACAGAGCGCTTAAGCTTCGAAATATCTCATACGGGAAGGAAATGGCGGATAGATTTCGTCAAAATCGACAAAATCATCGAGATTTGCGAGCTGTCAAGCTTGTTTCGAGGCTGAATCTAGCGTGCATTACATTTTGCACGTTTAATGGAGTAAAAAGAGCGCTTAAACGTCGAAATATCTCATACGGGAATGAAATTACGGTTAGTTTTCTTCAAAATCGACGAAATCATCGAGATTTGCGAGCTGTTCCGCTTGTTTCGATTTTGAAACTGGCGTGTATTACATTCTGCACGTTAAATGGAGTAAAAAGAGCGCTCAAACGTCGAATTATCTCAAATGGGAAGGAAAGGACTGTTAGTTTTCTTCAAAATCGACGAATTCATCGAGATTTGCGAGCTGTTCCGCTTGTTTCGATTCTGAAACTGGCGTGCATTACATTCTGCACGTTTAAAGGAGTAAAAAGAGCGCTTAAACGTCGAAATATCTCATACGGGACGGAAATTACGGTTAGTTTTCTTCAAAATCGACGAAATCATCGAGATTTGCGAGCTGTCCCGCTTGTTTCGATTCTGAAACTGGCGTGCATTACATTCTGCACGTTTAATGGAGTAAAAAGAGCGCTCAAACGTCGAATTATCTCAAATGGGAAGGAAAGGACTGTTAGTTTTCTTCAAAATCGACGAATTCATCGAGATTTGCGAGCTGTTCCGCTTGTTTCGATTCTGAAACTGGCGTGCATTACATTCTGCACGTTTAATGGAGTAAAAAGAGCGCTTAAGCTTCGAAATATCTCATACGGGAAGGAAATTACGGTTAGTTTTCTTCAAAATCGACGAAATCATCGAGATTTGCGAGCTGTCCCGCTTGTTTCGATTCTGAAACTGGCGTGCATTACATTCTGCACGTTTAATGGAGTAAAAAGAGCGCTTAAACGTCGAAATATCTCAAACGGGAAGGAAATGGCGGATAGTTTTCGACAAAATCGACGAAATCATCGAGATTTGCGTGCTGTTCCGCTTGTTTCGACGCTGAAACTGGCGCGTATTACATTCTGCACGTTAAATGGAGTAAACAGAGCGCTTAAGCGTCGAAATATCTCATACGGGAAGGAAATGGCAGATAGTTTTCGTCAAAATCGACAAAATCATCGCGATTTGCGAGCTGTCAAGCATGTTTCGAGGCTGAATCTGAAGTGCATTACATTCTGCACGTTTAATGGAGTAAAAAGAGCGCTTAAACGTCGAATTATCTCAAATGGGAAGGAGAGGACTGTTAGTTTTCTTCAAAATCGACGAATTCATCGAGATTTGCGAGCTGTTCCGCTTGTTTCGATTCTGAAACTGGCGTGCATTACATTCTGCACGTTTAATGGAGTAAAAAGAGCGCTTAAACGTCGAAATATCTCATACGTTACGGAAATTACGGTTAGTTTTCTTCAAAATCGACGAAATCATCGAGATTTGCGAGCTGTCCCGCTTGTTTCGATTCTGAAACTGGCGTGCATTACATTCTGCACGTTTAATGGAGTAAAAAGAGCGCTTAAACGTCGAAATATCTCAAACGGGAAGGAAGTGACTGATAGTTTTTTTCAAAATCGACGAATTCATCGAGATTTGCGAGATGTCAAGCTTGTTTCGAGGCTGAATCTGGCGTGCATTACATTCTGCACGTTTAATGGAGTAAAAGGAGCGCTTAAACGTCGAAATATCTCAAACGGAAAGGAAATTACGGTTAGTTTTCGTCAAAACCGACGAAATCATCGAGATTTGCGATCTGTCAAGCTTGTTTCGAGGCTGAATCTGGCGTGCATTACATTCTGCACGTTTAATGGTGTAAAAAGAGCGGTTAAACGTCGAAATATCTGAAACGGGAAGGAAGTGACTGTTAGTTTTCTTCAAATTCGACGAAATCAACGAGATTTGCGAGCTGTTCCGCTTGTTTCGAAGCTGAAACTGGCGCGTATTACATTCTGCACGTCAAATGGAGTAAACAGAGCGCTTAAGCTTCGAAATATCTCATACGGGAAGGAAATGGCGGATAGATTTCGTCAAAATCGACAAAATCATCGAGATTTGCGAGCTGTCAAGCTTGTTTCGAGGCTGAATCTAGCGTGCATTACATTTTGCACGTTTAATGGAGTAAAAAGAGCGCTTAAACGTCGAAATATCTCATACGGGAATGAAATTACGGTTAGTTTTCTTCAAAATCGACGAAATCATCGAGATTTGCGAGCTGTTCCGCTTGTTTCGATTTTGAAACTGGCGTGTATTACATTCTGCACGTTAAATGGAGTAAAAAGAGCGCTCAAACGTCGAATTATCTCAAATGGGAAGGAAAGGACTGTTAGTTTTCTTCAAAATCGACGAATTCATCGAGATTTGCGAGCTGTTCCGCTTGTTTCGATTCTGAAACTGGCGTGCATTACATTCTGCACGTTTAATGGAGTAAAAAGAGCGCTTAAACGTCGAAATATCTCATACGGGACGGAAATTACGGTTAGTTTTCTTCAAAATCGACGAAATCATCGAGATTTGCGAGCTGTCCCGCTTGTTTCGATTCTGAAACTGGCGTGCATTACATTCTGCACGTTTAATGGAGTAAAAAGAGCGCTTAAACGTCGAAATATCTCAAACGGGAAGGAAATGGCGGATAGTTTTCGACAAAATCGACGAAATCATCGAGATTTGCGTGCTGTTCCGCTTGTTTCGACGCTGAAACTGGCGCGTATTACATTCTGCACGTTAAATGGAGTAAACAGAGCGCTTAAGCGTCGAAATATCTCATACGGGAAGGAAATGGCAGATAGTTTTCGTCAAAATCGACAAAATCATCGCGATTTGCGAGCTGTCAAGCATGTTTCGAGGCTGATTCTGAAGTGCATTACATTCTGCACGTTTAATGGAGTAAAAAGAGCGCTTAAACGTCGAATTATCTCAAATGGGAAGGAAAGGTCTGTTAGTTTTCTTCAAAATCGACGAATTCAT
>NW_027185177.1:0-23975 GCF_040668555.2 Bombus flavifrons
TCGAAATATCTCAAACGGGAAGGAAATGACGGTCAGTTTTCATCAAAATCGACGAAATCATCGAGATTTGCGAGCTGTTCCGCTTGTTTCGACGGTTAAACGGTTGTTTATTACATTCTGCACGTAAAAAGGAGTAAAAGGAGCGCTTAAACGTCGAAATATCTCAAACGGGAAGGAAATGACGGTCAGTTTTCATCAAAATCGACGAAATCATCGAGATTTGCGAGCTGTTCCGCTTGTTTCGACGGTTAAACGGTTGTTTATTACATTCTGCACGTAAAAAGGAGTAAAAGGAGCGCTTAAACGTCGAAATATCTCAAACGGGAAGGAAATGACGGTCAGTTTTCATCAAAATCGACGAAATCATCGAGATTTGCGAGCTGTTCCGCTTGTTTCGACGGTTAAGCGGTTGTTTATTACATTCTGCACGTAAAAAGGAGTAAAAGGAGCGCTTAAACGTCGAAATATCTCAAACGGGAAGGAAATGACGGTCAGTTTTCATAAAAATCGACGAAATCATCGAGATTTGCGGGCTGTTCCGCTTGTCTCGACGGTTAAACGGATGTTTATTACATTCTGCACGTAAAAAGGAGTAAAAAGAGCGCTTAAACGTCGAAATATCTCAAACGGGAAGGAAATGACGGTCAGTTTTCATAAAAATCGACGAAATCATCGAGATTTGCGGGCTGTTCCGCTTGTCTCGACGGTTAAACGGATGTTTATTACATTCTGCACGTAAAAAGGAGTAAAAAGAGCGCTTAAACGTCGAAATATCTCAAACGGGAAGGAAATGACGGTCAGTTTTCATCAAAATCGACGAAATCATCGAGATTTGCGAGCTGTTCCGCTTGTTTCGACGGTTAAACGGTTGTTTATTACATTCTGCACGTAAAAAGGAGTAAAAGGAGCGCTTAAACGTCGAAATATCTCAAACGGGAAGGAAATGACGGTCAGTTTTCTTCAAAATCGACGAAATCATCGAGATTTGCGAGCTGTTCCGCTTGTTTCGACGGTTAAACGGATGTTTATTACATTCTGCACGTAAAAAGGAGTAAAAAGAGCGCTTAAACGTCGAAATATCTCAAACGGGAAGGAAATGACGGTCAGTTATTCATCAAAATCGACGAAATCATCGAGATTTGCGAGCTGTTCCGCTTGTTTCGACGGTTAAACGGTTGTTTATTACATTCTGCACGTAAAAAGGAGTAAAAGGAGCGCTTAAACGTCGAAATATCTCAAACGGGAAGGAAATGACGGTCAGTTTTCATCAAAATCGACGAAATCATCGAGATTTGCGAGCTGTTCCGCTTGTTTCGACGGTTAAACGGTTGTTTATTACATTCTGCACGTAAAAAGGAGTAAAAGGAGCGCTTAAACGTCGAAATATCTCAAACGGGAAGGAAATGACGGTCAGTTTTCATCAAAATCGACGTAATCATCGAGATTTGCGAGCTGTTCCGCTTGTTTCGACGGTTAAACGGTTGTTTATTACATTCTGCACGTAAAAAGGAGTAAAAGGAGCGCTTAAACGTCGAAATATCTCAAACGGGAAGGAAATGACGGTCAGTTTTCATCAAAATCGACGAAATCATCGAGATTTGCGAGCTGTTCCGCTTGTTTCGACGGTTAAGCGGTTGTTTATTACATTCTGCACGTAAAAAGGAGTAAAAGGAGCGCTTAAACGTCGAAATATCTCAAACGGGAAGGAAATGACGGTCAGTTTTCATAAAAATCGACGAAATCATCGAGATTTGCGGGCTGTTCCGCTTGTCTCGACGGTTAAACGGATGTTTATTACATTCTGCACGTAAAAAGGAGTAAAAAGAGCGCTTAAACGTCGAAATATCTCAAACGGGAAGGAAATGACGGTCAGTTTTCATAAAAATCGACGAAATCATCGAGATTTGCGGGCTGTTCCGCTTGTCTCGACGGTTAAACGGATGTTTATTACATTCTGCACGTAAAAAGGAGTAAAAAGAGCGCTTAAACGTCGAAATATCTCAAACGGGAAGGAAATGACGGTCAGTTTTCATCAAAATCGACGAAATCATCGAGATTTGCGAGCTGTTCCGCTTGTTTCGACGGTTAAACGGTTGTTTATTACATTCTGCACGTAAAAAGGAGTAAAAGGAGCGCTTAAACGTCGAAATATCTCAAACGGGAAGGAAATGACGGTCAGTTTTCTTCAAAATCGACGAAATCATCGAGATTTGCGAGCTGTTCCGCTTGTTTCGACGGTTAAACGGATGTTTATTACATTCTGCACGTAAAAAGGAGTAAAAAGAGCGCTTAAACGTCGAAATATCTCAAACGGGAAGGAAATGACGGTCAGTTATTCATCAAAATCGACGAAATCATCGAGATTTGCGAGCTGTTCCGCTTGTTTCGACGGTTAAACGGTTGTTTATTACATTCTGCACGTAAAAAGGAGTAAAAGGAGCGCTTAAACGTCGAAATATCTCAAACGGGAAGGAAATGACGGTCAGTTTTCATCAAAATCGACGAAATCATCGAGATTTGCGAGCTGTTCCGCTTGTTTCGACGGTTAAACGGTTGTTTATTACATTCTGCACGTAAAAAGGAGTAAAAGGAGCGCTTAAACGTCGAAATATCTCAAACGGGAAGGAAATGACGGTCAGTTTTCATCAAAATCGACGAAATCATCGAGATTTGCGAGCTGTTCCGCTTGTTTCGACGGTTAAACGGTTGTTTATTACATTCTGCACGTAAAAAGGAGTAAAAAGAGCGCTTAAACGTCGAAATATCTCAAACGGGAAGGAAATGACGGTCAGTTTTCATCAAAATCGACGAAATCATCGAGATTTGCGAGCTGTTCCGCTTGTTTCGACGGTTAAACGGTTGTTTATTACATTCTGCACGTAAAAAGGAGTAAAAGGAGCGCTTAAACGTCGAAATATCTCAAACGGGAAGGAAATGACGGTCAGTTTTCATCAAAATCGACGAAATCATCGAGATTTGCGAGCTGTTCCGCTTGTTTCGACGGTTAAACGGTTGTTTATTACATTCTGCACGTAAAAAGGAGTAAAAGGAGCGCTTAAACGTCGAAATATCTCAAACGGGAAGGAAATGACGGTCAGTTTTCTTCAAAATCGACGAAATCATCGAGATTTGCGAGCTGTTCCGCTTGTTTCGACGATTAAACTGTTGTGCATTGCATTCTGCACGTAAAAAGGAGTGAAATGAGCGCTTAAACGTCGAAATATCTCAAACGGGAAGGAAATGACGGTCAGTTTTCTTCAAAATCGACGAAATCATCGAGATTTGCGAGCTGTTCCGCTTGTTTCGACGGTTAAACGGATGTTTATTACATTCTGCACGTAAAAAGGAGTAAAAAGAGCGCTTAAACGTCGAAATATCTCAAACGGGAAGGAAATGACGGTCAGTTATTCATCAAAATCGACGAAATCATCGAGATTTGCGAGCTGTTCCGCTTGTTTCGACGGTTAAACGGTTGTTTATTACATTCTGCACGTAACAAGGAGTAAAAGGAGCGCTTAAACGTCGAAATATCTCAAACGGGAAGGAAATGACGGTCAGTTTTCATCAAAATCGACGAAATCATCGAGATTTGCGAGCTGTTCCGCTTGTTTCGACGGTTAAGCGGTTGTTTATTACATTCTGCACGTAAAAAGGAGTGAAATGAGCGCTTAAACGTCGAAATATCTCAAACGGGAAGGAAATGACGGTCAGTTATTCATCAAAATCGACGAAATCATCGAGATTTGCGAGCTGTTCCGCTTGTTTCGACGGTTAAACGGTTGTTTATTACATTCTGCACGTAAAAAGGAGTAAAAGGAGCGCTTAAACGTCGAAATATCTCAAACGGGAAGGAAATGACGGTCAGTTTTCATAAAAATCGACGAAATCATCGAGATTTGCGAGCTGTTCCGCTTGTTTCGACGGTTAAACGGTTGTTTATTACATTCTGCACGTAAAAAGGAGTAAAAGGAGCGCTTAAACGTCGAAATATCTCAAACGGGAAGGAAATGACGGTCAGTTTTCATCAAAATCGACGAAATCATCGAGATTTGCGAGCTGTTCCGCTTGTTTCGACGGTTAAACGGTTGTTTATTACATTCTGCACGTAAAAAGGAGTAAAAGAAGCGCTTAAACGACGAAATATCTCAAACGGGAAGGAAATGACGGTCAGTTTTCATCAAAATCGACGTAATCATCGAGATTTGCGAGCTGTTCCACTTGTTTCGACGGTTAAACGGTTGTTTATTACATTCTGCACGTAAAAAGGAGTAAAAGGAGCGCTTAAACGTCGAAATATCTCAAACGGGAAGGAAATGACGGTCAGTTTTCTTCAAAATCGACGAAATCATCGAGATTTGCGAGCTGTTCCGCTTGTATCGACGATTAAACTGTTGTGCATTGCATTCTGCACGTAAAAAGGAGTGAAATGAGCGCTTAAACGTCGAAATATCTCAAACGGGAAGGAAATGACGGTCAGTTTTCTTCAAAATCGACGAAATCATCGAGATTTGCGAGCTGTTCCGCTTGTTTCGACGGTTAAACGGTTGTTTATTACATTCTGCACGTAAAAAGGAGTAAAAGGAGCGCTTAAACGTCGAAATATCTCAAACGGGAAGGAAATGACGGTCAGTTTTCATCAAAATCGACGAAATCATCGAGATTTGCGAGCTGTTCCGCTTGTTTCGACGGTTAAACGGTTGTTTATTACATTCTGCACGTAAAAAGGAGTAAAAGGAGCGCTTAAACGTCGAAATATCTCAAACGGGAAGGAAATGACGGTCAGTTTTCATCAAAATCGACGAAATCATCGAGATTTGCGAGCTGTTCCGCTTGTTTCGACGGTTAAACGGTTGTTTATTACATTCTGCACGTAAAAAGGAGTAAAAGGAGCGCTTAAACGTCGAAATATCTCAAACGGGAAGGAAATGACGGTCAGTTTTCATCAAAATCGACGAAATCATCGAGATTTGCGAGCTGTTCCGCTTGTTTCGACGGTTAAGCGGTTGTTTATTACATTCTGCACGTAAAAAGGAGTAAAAGGAGCGCTTAAACGTCGAAATATCTCAAACGGGAAGGAAATGACGGTCAGTTTTCATAAAAATCGACGAAATCATCGAGATTTGCGGGCTGTTCCGCTTGTCTCGACGGTTAAACGGATGTTTATTACATTCTGCACGTAAAAAGGAGTAAAAAGAGCGCTTAAACGTCGAAATATCTCAAACGGGAAGGAAATGACGGTCAGTTTTCATAAAAATCGACGAAATCATCGAGATTTGCGGGCTGTTCCGCTTGTCTCGACGGTTAAACGGATGTTTATTACATTCTGCACGTAAAAAGGAGTAAAAAGAGCGCTTAAACGTCGAAATATCTCAAACGGGAAGGAAATGACGGTCAGTTTTCATCAAAATCGACGAAATCATCGAGATTTGCGAGCTGTTCCGCTTGTTTCGACGGTTAAACGGTTGTTTATTACATTCTGCACGTAAAAAGGAGTAAAAGGAGCGCTTAAACGTCGAAATATCTCAAACGGGAAGGAAATGACGGTCAGTTTTCTTCAAAATCGACGAAATCATCGAGATTTGCGAGCTGTTCCGCTTGTTTCGACGGTTAAACGGATGTTTATTACATTCTGCACGTAAAAAGGAGTAAAAAGAGCGCTTAAACGTCGAAATATCTCAAACGGGAAGGAAATGACGGTCAGTTATTCATCAAAATCGACGAAATCATCGAGATTTGCGAGCTGTTCCGCTTGTTTCGACGGTTAAACGGTTGTTTATTACATTCTGCACGTAAAAAGGAGTAAAAGGAGCGCTTAAACGTCGAAATATCTCAAACGGGAAGGAAATGACGGTCAGTTTTCATCAAAATCGACGAAATCATCGAGATTTGCGAGCTGTTCCGCTTGTTTCGACGGTTAAACGGTTGTTTATTACATTCTGCACGTAAAAAGGAGTAAAAGGAGCGCTTAAACGTCGAAATATCTCAAACGGGAAGGAAATGACGGTCAGTTTTCATCAAAATCGACGAAATCATCGAGATTTGCGAGCTGTTCCGCTTGTTTCGACGGTTAAACGGTTGTTTATTACATTCTGCACGTAAAAAGGAGTAAAAAGAGCGCTTAAACGTCGAAATATCTCAAACGGGAAGGAAATGACGGTCAGTTTTCATCAAAATCGACGAAATCATCGAGATTTGCGAGCTGTTCCGCTTGTTTCGACGGTTAAACGGTTGTTTATTACATTCTGCACGTAAAAAGGAGTAAAAGGAGCGCTTAAACGTCGAAATATCTCAAACGGGAAGGAAATGACGGTCAGTTTTCATCAAAATCGACGAAATCATCGAGATTTGCGAGCTGTTCCGCTTGTTTCGACGGTTAAACGGTTGTTTATTACATTCTGCACGTAAAAAGGAGTAAAAGGAGCGCTTAAACGTCGAAATATCTCAAACGGGAAGGAAATGACGGTCAGTTTTCATCAAAATCGACGAAATCATCGAGATTTGCGAGCTGTTCCGCTTGTTTCGACGGTTAAGCGGTTGTTTATTACATTCTGCACGTAAAAAGGAGTGAAATGAGCGCTTAAACGTCGAAATATCTCAAACGGGAAGGAAATGACGGTCAGTTATTCATCAAAATCGACGAAATCATCGAGATTTGCGAGCTGTTCCGCTTGTTTCGACGGTTAAACGGTTGTTTATTACATTCTGCACGTAAAAAGGAGTAAAAGGAGCGCTTAAACGTCGAAATATCTCAAACGGGAAGGAAATGACGGTCAGTTTTCATAAAAATCGACGAAATCATCGAGATTTGCGGGCTGTTCCGCTTGTCTCGACGGTTAAACGGATGTTTATTACATTCTGCACGTAAAAAGGAGTAAAAAGAGCGCTTAAACGTCGAAATATCTCAAACGGGAAGGAAATGACGGTCAGTTTTCATCAAAATCGACGAAATCATCGAGATTTGCGAGCTGTTCCGCTTGTTTCGACGGTTAAGCGGTTGTTTATTACATTCTGCACGTAAAAAGGAGTGAAATGAGCGCATAAACGTCGAAATATCTCAAACGGGAAGGAAATGACGGTCAGTTATTCATCAAAATCGACGAAATCATCGAGATTTGCGAGCTGTTCCGCTTGTTTCGACGGTTAAACGGTTGTTTATTACATTCTGCACGTAAAAAGGAGTAAAAGGAGCGCTTAAACGTCGAAATATCTCAAACGGGAAGGAAATGACGGTCAGTTTTCATAAAAATCGACGAAATCATCGAGATTTGCGGGCTGTTCCGCTTGTCTCGACGGTTAAACGGATGTTTATTACATTCTGCACGTAAAAAGGAGTAAAAAGAGCGCTTAAACGTCGAAATATCTCAAACGGGAAGGAAATGACGGTCAGTTTTCATCAAAATCGACGAAATCATCGAGATTTGCGAGCTGTTCCGCTTGTTTCGACGGTTAAACGGTTGTTTATTACACTCTGCACGTAAAAAGGAGTAAAAGGAGCGCTTAAACGTCGAAATATCACAAACGGGAAGGAAATGACGGTCAGTTTTCATCAAAATCGACGAAATCATCGAGATTTGCGAGCTGTTCCGCTTGTTTCGACGGTTAAACGGTTGTTTATTACATTCTGCACGTAAAAAGGAGTAAAAGAAGCGCTTAAACGTCGAAATATCTCAAACGGGAAGGAAATGACGGTCAGTTTTCATAAAAATCGACGAAATCATCGAGATTTGCGGGCTGTTCCGCTTGTCTCGACGGTTAAACGGATGTTTATTACATTCTGCACGTAAAAAGGAGTAAAAAGAGCGCTTAAACGTCGAAATATCTCAAACGGGAAGGAAATGACGGTCAGTTTTCATCAAAATCGACGAAATCATCGAGATTTGCGAGCTGTTCCGCTTGTTTCGACGGTTAAACGGTTGTTTATTACATTCTGCACGTAAAAAGGAGTAAAAGGAGCGCTTAAACGTCGAAATATCTCAAACGGGAAGGAAATGACGGTCAGTTTTCATCAAAATCGACGAAATCATCGAGATTTGCGAGCTGTTCCGCTTGTTTCGACGGTTAAACGGTTGTTTATTACATTCTGCACGTAAAAAGGAGTAAAAGGAGCGCTTAAACGTCGAAATATCTCAAACGGGAAGGAAATGACGGTCAGTTTTCTTCAAAATCGACGAAATCATCGAGATTTGCGAGCTGTTCCGCTTGTTTCGACGATTAAACTGTTGTGCATTGCATTCTGCACGTAAAAAGGAGTGAAATGAGCGCTTAAACGTCGAAATATCTCAAACGGGAAGGAAATGACGGTCAGTTTTCTTCAAAATCGACGAAATCATCGAGATTTGCGAGCTGTTCCGCTTGTTTCGACGGTTAAACGGTTGTTTATTACATTCTGCACGTAAAAAGGAGTAAAAGGAGCGCTTAAACGTCGAAATATCTCAAACGGGAAGGAAATGACGGTCAGTTTTCATAAAAATCGACGAAATCATCGAGATTTGCGGGCTGTTCCGCTTGTCTCGACGGTTAAACGGATGTTTATTACATTCTGCACGTAAAAAGGAGTAAAAAGAGCGCTTAAACGTCGAAATATCTCAAACGGGAAGGAAATGACGGTCAGTTTTCATCAAAATCGACGAAATCATCGAGATTTGCGAGCTGTTCCGCTTGTTTCGACGGTTAAACGGTTTTTTATTACACTCTGCACGTAAAAAGGAGTAAAAGGAGCGCTTAAACGTCGAAATATCACAAACGGGAAGGAAATGACGGTCAGTTTTCATCAAAATCGACGAAATCATCGAGATTTGCGAGCTGTTCCGCTTGTTTCGACGGTTAAACGGTTGTTTATTACATTCTGCACGTAAAAAGGAGTAAAAGGAGCGCTTAAACGTCGAAATATCTCAAACGGGAAGGAAATGACGGTCAGTTTTCTTCAAAATCGACGAAATCATCGAGATTTGCGAGCTGTTCCGCTTGTTTCGACGATTAAACTGTTGTGCATTGCATTCTGCACGTAAAAAGGAGTGAAATGAGCGCTTAAACGTCGAAATATCTCAAACGGGAAGGAAATGACGGTCAGTTTTCTTCAAAATCGACGAAATCATCGAGATTTGCGAGCTGTTCCGCTTGTTTCGACGGTTAAACGGTTGTTTATTACATTCCGCACGTAAAAAGGAGTAAAAGGAGCGCTTAAACGTCGAAATATCTCAAACGGGAAGGAAATGACGGTCAGTTTTCATAAAAATCGACGAAATCATCGAGATTTGCGGGCTGTTCCGCTTGTCTCGACGGTTAAACGGATGTTTATTACATTCTGCACGTAAAAAGGAGTAAAAAGAGCGCTTAAACGTCGAAATATCTCAAACGGGAAGGAAATGACGGTCAGTTTTCATCAAAATCGACGAAATCATCGAGATTTGCGAGCTGTTCCGCTTGTTTCGACGGTTAAACGGTTTTTTATTACACTCTGCACGTAAAAAGGAGTAAAAGGAGCGCTTAAACGTCGAAATATCACAAACGGGAAGGAAATGACGGTCAGTTTTCATCAAAATCGACGAAATCATCGAGATTTGCGAGCTGTTCCGCTTGTTTCGACGGTTAAACGGTTGTTTATTACATTCTGCACGTAAAAAGGAGTAAAAGAAGCGCTTAAACGTCGAAATATCTCAAACGGGAAGGAAATGACGGTCAGTTTTCATAAAAATCGACGAAATCATCGAGATTTGCGGGCTGTTCCGCTTGTCTCGACGGTTAAACGGATGTTTATTACATTCTGCACGTAAAAAGGAGTAAAAAGAGCGCTTAAACGTCGAAATATCTCAAACGGGAAGGAAATGACGGTCAGTTTTCATCAAAATCGACGAAATCATCGAGATTTGCGAGCTGTTCCGCTTGTTTCGACGGTGAAACGGTTGTTTATTACATTCTGCACGTAAAAAGGAGTAAAAGGAGCGCTTAAACGTCGAAATATCTCAAACGGGAAGGAAATGACGGTCAGTTTTCATCAAAATCGACGAAATCATCGAGATTTGCGAGCTGTTCCGCTTGTTTCGACGGTTAAACGGTTGTTTATTACATTCTGCACGTAAAAAGGAGTAAAAGGAGCGCTTAAACGTCGAAATATCTCAAACGGGAAGGAAATGACGGTCAGTTTTCTTCAAAATCGACGAAATCATCGAGATTTGCGAGCTGTTCCGCTTGTTTCGACGATTAAACTGTTGTGCATTGCATTCTGCACGTAAAAAGGAGTGAAATGAGCGCTTAAACGTCGAAATATCTCAAACGGGAAGGAAATGACGGTCAGTTTTCTTCAAAATCGACGAAATCATCGAGATTTGCGAGCTGTTCCGCTTGTTTCGACGGTTAAACGGTTGTTTATTACATTCTGCACGTAAAAAGGAGTAAAAGGAGCGCTTAAACGTCGAAATATCTCAAACGGGAAGGAAATGACGGTCAGTTTTCATCAAAATCGACGAAATCATCGAGATTTGCGGGCTGTTCCGCTTGTCTCGACGGTTAAACGGATGTTTATTACATTCTGCACGTAAAAAGGAGTAAAAAGAGCGCTTAAACGTCGAAATATCTCAAACGGGAAGGAAATGACGGTCAGTTTTCATCAAAATCGACGAAATCATCGAGATTTGCGAGCTGTTCCGCTTGTTTCGACGGTTAAGCGGTTGTTTATTACATTCTGCACGTAAAAAGGAGTGAAATGAGCGCATAAACGTCGAAATATCTCAAACGGGAAGGAAATGACGGTCAGTTATTCATCAAAATCGACGAAATCATCGAGATTTGCGAGCTGTTCCGCTTGTTTCGACGGTTAAACGGTTGTTTATTACATTCTGCACGTAAAAAGGAGTAAAAGGAGCGCTTAAACGTCGAAATATCTCAAACGGGAAGGAAATGACGGTCAGTTTTCATAAAAATCGACGAAATCATCGAGATTTGCGGGCTGTTCCGCTTGTCTCGACGGTTAAACGGATGTTTATTACATTCTGCACGTAAAAAGGAGTAAAAAGAGCGCTTAAACGTCGAAATATCTCAAACGGGAAGGAAATGACGGTCAGTTTTCATCAAAATCGACGAAATCATCGAGATTTGCGAGCTGTTCCGCTTGTTTCGACGGTTAAACGGTTGTTTATTACACTCTGCACGTAAAAAGGAGTAAAAGGAGCGCTTAAACGTCGAAATATCACAAACGGGAAGGAAATGACGGTCAGTTTTCATCAAAATCGACGAAATCATCGAGATTTGCGAGCTGTTCCGCTTGTTTCGACGGTTAAACGGTTGTTTATTACATTCTGCACGTAAAAAGGAGTAAAAGAAGCGCTTAAACGTCGAAATATCTCAAACGGGAAGGAAATGACGGTCAGTTTTCTTAAAAATCGACGAAATCATCGAGATTTGCGGGCTGTTCCGCTTGTCTCGACGGTTAAACGGATGTTTATTACATTCTGCACGTAAAAAGGAGTAAAAAGAGCGCTTAAACGTCGAAATATCTCAAACGGGAAGGAAATGACGGTCAGTTTTCATGAAAATCGACGAAATCATCGAGATTTGCGAGCTGTTCCGCTTGTTTCGACGGTTAAACGGTTGTTTATTACATTCTGCACGTAAAAAGGAGTAAAAGGAGCGCTTAAACGTCGAAATATCTCAAACGGGAAGGAAATGACGGTCAGTTTTCATCAAAATCGACGAAATCATCGAGATTTGCGAGCTGTTCCGCTTGTTTCGACGGTTAAACGGTTGTTTATTACATTCTGCACGTAAAAAGGAGTAAAAGGAGCGCTTAAACGTCGAAATATCTCAAACGGGAAGGAAATGACGGTCAGTTTTCTTCAAAATCGACGAAATCATCGAGATTTGCGAGCTGTTCCGCTTGTTTCGACGATTAAACTGTTGTGCATTGCATTCTGCACGTAAAAAGGAGTGAAATGAGCGCTTAAACGTCGAAATATCTCAAACGGAAAGGAAATGACGGTCAGTTTTCTTCAAAATCGACGAAATCATCGAGATTTGCGAGCTGTTCCGCTTGTTTCGACGGTTAAACGGTTGTTTATTACATTCTGCACGTAAAAAGGAGTAAAAGGAGCGCTTAAACGTCGAAATATCTCAAACGGGAAGGAAATGACGGTCAGTTTTCATAAAAATCGACGAAATCATCGAGATTTGCGGGCTGTTCCGCTTGTCTCGACGGTTAAACGGATGTTTATTACATTCTGCACGTAAAAAGGAGTAAAAAGAGCGCTTAAACGTCGAAATATCTCAAACGGGAAGGAAATGACGGTCAGTTTTCATCAAAATCGACGAAATCATCGAGATTTGCGAGCTGTTCCGCTTGTTTCGACGGTTAAACGGTTTTTTATTACACTCTGCACGTAAAAAGGAGTAAAAGGAGCGCTTAAACGTCGAAATATCACAAACGGGAAGGAAATGACGGTCAGTTTTCATCAAAATCGACGAAATCATCGAGATTTGCGAGCTGTTCCGCTTGTTTCGACGGTTAAACGGTTGTTTATTACATTCTGCACGTAAAAAGGAGTAAAAGAAGCGCTTAAACGTCGAAATATCTCAAACGGGAAGGAAATGACGGTCAGTTTTCATAAAAATCGACGAAATCATCGAGATTTGCGGGCTGTTCCGCTTGTCTCGACGGTTAAACGGATGTTTATTACATTCTGCACGTAAAAAGGAGTAAAAAGAGCGCTTAAACGTCGAAATATCTCAAACGGGAAGGAAATGACGGTCAGTTTTCATCAAAATCGACGAAATCATCGAGATTTGCGAGCTGTTCCGCTTGTTTCGACGGTTAAACGGTTGTTTATTACATTCTGCACGTAAAAAGGAGTAAAAGGAGCGCTTAAACGTCGAAATATCTCAAACGGGAAGGAAATGACGGTCAGTTTTCATCAAAATCGACGAAATCATCGAGATTTGCGAGCTGTTCCGCTTGTTTCGACGGTTAAACGGTTGTTTATTACATTCTGCACGTAAAAAGGAGTAAAAGGAGCGCTTAAACGTCGAAATATCTCAAACGGGAAGGAAATGACGGTCAGTTTTCTTCAAAATCGACGAAATCATCGAGATTTGCGAGCTGTTCCGCTTGTTTCGACGATTAAACTGTTGTGCATTGCATTCTGCACGTAAAAAGGAGTGAAATGAGCGCTTAAACGTCGAAATATCTCAAACGGGAAGGAAATGACGGTCAGTTTTCTTCAAAATCGACGAAATCATCGAGATTTGCGAGCTGTTCCGCTTGTTTCGACGGTTAAACGGTTGTTTATTACATTCTGCACGTAAAAAGGAGTAAAAGGAGCGCTTAAACGTCGAAATATCTCAAACGGGAAGGAAATGACGGTCAGTTTTCATCAAAATCGACGAAATCATCGAGATTTGCGAGCTGTTCCGCTTGTTTCGACGGTTAAACGGTTGTTTATTACATTCTGCACGTAAAAAGGAGTAAAAGGAGCGCTTAAACGTCGAAATATCTCAAACGGGAAGGAAATGACGGTCAGTTTTCATCAAAATCGACGAAATCATCGAGATTTGCGAGCTGTTCCGCTTGTTTCGACGGTTAAACGGTTGTTTATTACATTCTGCACGTAAAAAGGAGTAAAAGAAGCGCTTAAACGTCGAAATATCTCAAACGGGAAGGAAATGACGGTCAGTTTTCATCAGAATCGACGAAATCATCCAGATTTGCGAGCTGTTCCGCATGTTTCGACGGTTAAACGGTTGTTTATTACATTCTGCACGTAAAAAGGAGTAAAAGGAGCGCTTAAACGTCGAAATATCTCAAACGGGAAGGAAATGACGGTCAGTTTTCTTCAAAATCGACGAAATCATCGAGATTTGCGAGCTGTTCCGCTTGTTTCGACGATTAAACTGTTGTGCATTGCATTCTGCACGTAAAAAGGAGTGAAATGAGCGCTTAAACGTCGAAATATCTCAAACGGGAAGGAAATGACGGTCAGTTTTCTTCAAAATCGACGAAATCATCGAGATTTGCGAGCTGTTCCGCTTGTTTCGACGGTTAAACGGTTGTTTATTACATTCTGCACGTAAAAAGGAGTAAAAGGAGCGCTTAAACGTCGAAATATCTCAAACGGGAAGGAAATGACGGTCAGTTTTCATCAAAATCGACGAAATCATCGAGATTTGCGAGCTGTTCCGCTTGTTTCGACGGTTAAACGGTTGTTTATTACATTCTGCACGTAAAAAGGAGTAAAAAGAGCGCTTAAACGTCGAAATATCTCAAACGGGAAGGAAATGACGGTCAGTTTTCATCAAAATCGACGAAATCATCGAGATTTGCGAGCTGTTCCGCTTGTTTCGACGGTTAAACGGTTGTTTATTACATTCTGCACGTAAAAAGGAGTAAAAGGAGCGCTTAAACGTCGAAATATCTCAAACGGGAAGGAAATGACGGTCAGTTTTCATAAAAATCGACGAAATCATCGAGATTTGCGGGCTGTTCCGCTTGTCTCGACGGTTAAACGGATGTTTATTACATTCTGCACGTAAAAAGGAGTAAAAAGAGCGCTTAAACGTCGAAATATCTCAAACGGGAAGGAAATGACGGTCAGTTTTCATCAAAATCGACGAAATCATCGAGATTTGCGAGCTGTTCCGCTTGTTTCGACGGTTAAACGGTTGTTTATTACACTCTGCACGTAAAAAGGAGTAAAAGGAGCGCTTAAACGTCGAAATATCACAAACGGGAAGGAAATGACGGTCAGTTTTCATCAAAATCGACGAAATCATCGAGATTTGCGAGCTGTTCCGCTTGTTTCGACGGTTAAACGGTTGTTTATTACATTCTGCACGTAAAAAGGAGTAAAAGAAGCGCTTAAACGACGAAATATCTCAAACGGGAAGGAAATGACGGTCAGTTTTCATCAAAATCGACGAAATCATCGAGATTTGCGAGCTGTTCCGCTTGTTTCGACGGTTAAACGGTTGTTTATTACATTCTGCACGTAAAAAGGAGTAAAAGGAGCGCTTAAACGTCGAAATATCTCAAACGGGAAGGAAATGACGGTCAGTTTTCATCAAAATCGACGAAATCATCGAGATTTGCGAGCTGTTCCGCTTGTTTCGACGGTTAAACGGTTGTTTATTACATTCTGCACGTAAAAAGGAGTAAAAGGAGCGCTTAAACGTCGAAATATCTCAAACGGGAAGGAAATGACGGTCAGTTTTCATCAAAATCGACGAAATCATCGAGATTTGCGAGCTGTTCCGCTTGCTTCGACGGTTAAACGGTTGTTTATTACATTCTGCACGTAAAAAGGAGTAAAAGGAGCGCTTAAACGTCGAAATATCTCAAACGGGAAGGAAATGACGGTCAGTTTTCTTCAAAATCGACGAAATCATCGAGATTTGCGAGCTGTTCCGCTTGTTTCGACGGTTAAACGGTTGTTTATTTCATTCTGCACGTAAAAAGGAGTAAAAGGAGCGCTTAAACGTCGAAATATCTCAAACGGGAAGGAAATGACGGTCAGTTTTCATCAAAATCGACGAAATCATCGAGATTTGCGAGCTGATCCGCTTGTTTCGACGGTTAAGCGGTTGTTTATTACATTCTGCACGTAAAAAGGAGTGAAATGAGCGCTTAAACGTCGAAATATCTCAGACGGGAAGGAAATGACGGTCAGTTATTCATCAAAATCGACGAAATCATCGAGATTTGCGAGCTGTTCCGCTTGTTTCGACGGTTAAACGGTTGTTTATTACATTCTGCACGTAAAAAGGAGTAAAAGGAGCGCTTAAACGTCGAAATATCTCAAACGGGAAGGAAATGACGGTCAGTTTTCATAAAAATCGACGAAATCATCGAGATTTGCGGGCTGTTCCGCTTGTCTCGACGGTTAAACGGATGTTTATTACATTCTGCACGTAAAAAGGAGTAAAAAGAGCGCTTAAACGTCGAAATATCTCAAACGGGAAGGAAATGACGGTCAGTTTTCATCAAAATCGACGAAATCATCGAGATTTGCGAGCTGTTCCGCTTGTTTCGACGGTTAAACGGTTGTTTATTACATTCTGCACGTAAAAAGGAGTAAAAGGAGCGCTTAAACGTCGAAATATCTCAAACGGGAAGGAAATGACGGTCAGTTTTCATCAAAATCGACGAAATCATCGAGATTTGCGAGCTGTTCCGCTTGTTTCGACGGTTAAACGGTTGTTTATTACATTCTGCACGTAAAAAGGAGTAAAAGAAGCGCTTAAACGACGAAATATCTCAAACGGGAAGGAAATGACGGTCAGTTTTCATCAAAATCGACGAAATCATCGAGATTTGCGAGCTGTTCCGCTTGTTTCGACGGTTAAACGGTTGTTTATTACATTCTGCACGTAAAAAGGAGTAAAAGGAGCGCTTAAACGTCGAAATATCTCAAACGGGAAGGAAATGACGGTCAGTTTTCATCAAAATCGACGAAATCATCGAGATTTGCGAGCTGTTCCGCTTGTTTCGACGGTTAAACGGTTGTTTATTACATTCTGCACGTAAAAAGGAGTAAAAGGAGCGCTTAAACGTCGAAATATCTCAAACGGGAAGGAAATGACGGTCAGTTTTCTTCAAAATCGACGAAATCATCGAGATTTGCGAGCT
The DNA here is from genome assembly GCF_040668555.2 of Bombus flavifrons. Classification (NCBI taxonomy): domain Eukaryota; kingdom Metazoa; phylum Arthropoda; class Insecta; order Hymenoptera; family Apidae; genus Bombus; species Bombus flavifrons. Next base: position 16,610 of record NW_027185177.1, read on the forward strand.
GTTCCGCTTGTTTCGACGATTAAACTGTTGTGCATTGCATTCTGCACGTAAAAAGGAGTGAAATGAGCGCTTAAACGTCGAAATATCTCAAACGGGAAGGAAATGACGGTCAGTTTTCTTCAAAATCGACGAAATCATCGAGATTTGCGAGCTGTTCCGCTTGTTTCGACGGTTAAACGGTTGTTTATTACATTCTGCACGTAAAAAGGAGTAAAAGGAGCGCTTAAACGTCGAAATATCTCAAACGGGAAGGAAATGACGGTCAGTTTTCATCAAAATCGACGAAATCATCGAGATTTGCGAGCTGTTCCGCTTGTTTCGACGGTTAAACGGTTGTTTATTACATTCTGCACGTAAAAAGGAGTAAAAAGAGCGCTTAAACGTCGAAATATCTCAAACGGGAAGGAAATGACGGTCAGTTTTCATCAAAATCGACGAAATCATCGAGATTTGCGAGCTGTTCCGCTTGTTTCGACGGTTAAACGGTTGTTTATTACATTCTGCACGTAAAAAGGAGTAAAAGGAGCGCTTAAACGTCGAAATATCTCAAACGGGAAGGAAATGACGGTCAGTTTTCATCAAAATCGACGAAATCATCGAGATTTGCGAGCTGTTCCGCTTGTTTCGACGGTTAAACGGTTGTTTATTACATTCTGCACGTAAAAAGGAGTAAAAGGAGCGCTTAAACGTCGAAATATCTCAAACGGGAAGGAAATGACGGTCAGTTTTTATCAAAATCGACGAAATCATCGAGATTTGCGAGCTGTTCCGCTTGTTTCGACGGTTAAGCGGTTGTTTATTACATTCTGCACGTAAAAAGGAGTAAAAGAAGCGCTTAAACGACGAAATATCTCAAACGGGAAGGAAATGACGGTCAGTTTTCATCAAAATCGACGAAATCATCGAGATTTGCGAGCTGTTCCGCTTGTTTCGACGGTTAAACGGTTGTTTATTACATTCTGCACGTAAAAAGGAGTAAAAGGAGCGCTTAAACGTCGAAATATCTCAAACGGGAAGGAAATGACGGTCAGTTTTCATCAAAATCGACGAAATCATCGAGATTTGCGAGCTGTTCCGCTTGTTTCGACGGTTAAACGGTTGTTTATTACATTCTGCACGTAAAAAGGAGTAAAAGGAGCGCTTAAACGTCGAAATATCTCAAACGGGAAGGAAATGACGGTCAGTTTTCTTCAAAATCGACGAAATCATCGAGATTTGCGAGCTGTTCCGCTTGTTTCGACGATTAAACTGTTGTGCATTGCATTCTGCACGTAAAAAGGAGTAAAAGAAGCGCTTAAACGACGAAATATCTCAAACGGGAAGGAAATGACGGTCAGTTTTCATCAAAATCGACGAAATCATCGAGATTTGCGAGCTGTTCCGCTTGTTTCGACGGTTAAACGGTTGTTTATTACATTCAGCACGTAAAAAGGAGTAAAAGGAGCGCTTAAACGTCGAAATATCTCAAACGGGAAGGAAATGACGGTCAGTTTTCATCAAAATCGACGAAATCATCGAGATTTGCGAGCTGTTCCGCTTGTTTCGACGGTTAAACGGTTGTTTATTACATTCTGCACGTAAAAAGGAGTAAAAGGAGCGCTTAAACGTCGAAATATCTCAAACGGGAAGGAAATGACGGTCAGTTTTCTTCAAAATCGACGAAATCATCGAGATTTGCGAGCTGTTCCGCTTGTTTCGACGGTTAAACGGTTGTTTATTACATTCTGCACGTAAAAAGGAGTAAAAGGAGCGCTTAAACGTCGAAATATCTCAAACGGGAAGGAAATGACGGTCAGTTTTCATCAAAATCGACGAAATCATCGAGATTTGCGAGCTGTTCCGCTTGTTTCGACGGTTAAACGGTTGTTTATTACATTCTGCACGTAAAAAGGAGTAAAAGGAGCGCTTAAAGGTCGAAATATCTCAAACGGGAAGGAAATGACGGTCAGTTTTCTTCAAAATCGACGAAATCATCGAGATTTGCGAGCTGTTCCGCTTGTTTCGACGGTTAAACGGTTGTTTATTACATTCTGCACGTAAAAAGGAGTAAAAAGAGCGCTTAAACGTCGAAATATCTCAAACGGGAAGGAAATGACGGTCAGTTTTCATCAAAATCGACGAAATCATCGAGATTTGCGAGCTGTTCCGCTTGTTTCGACGGTTAAACGGTTGTTTATTACATTCTGCACGTAAAAAGGAGTAAAAGAAGCGCTTAAACGTCGAAATATCTCAAACGGGAAGGAAATGACGGTCAGTTTTCATCAAAATCGACGAAATCATCGAGATTTGCGAGCTGTTCCGCTTGTTTCGACGGTTAAACGGATGTTTATTACATTCTGCACGTAAAAAGGAGTAAAAAGAGCGCTTAAACGTCGAAATATCTCAAACGGGAAGGAAATGACGGTCAGTTATTCATCAAAATCGACGAAATCATCGAGATTTGCGAGCTGTTCCGCTTGTTTCGACGGTTAAACGGTTGTTTATTACATTCTGCACGTAAAAAGGAGTAAAAGGAGCGCTTAAACGTCGAAATATCTCAAACGGGAAGGAAATGACGGTCAGTTTTCATCAAAATCGACGAAATCATCGAGATTTGCGAGCTGTTCCGCCTGTTTCGACGGTTAAACGGTTGTTTATTACATTCTGCACGTAAAAAGGAGTAAAAAGAGCGCTTAAACGTCGAAATATCTCAAACGGGAAGGAAATGACGGTCAGTTTTCATCAAAATCGACGAAATCATCGAGATTTGCGAGCTGTTCCGCTTGTTTCGACGGTTAAACGGTTGTTTATTACATTCTGCACGTAAAAAGGAGTAAAAAGGGCGCTTAAACGTCGAAATATCTCAAACGGGAAGGAAATGACGGTCAGTTCTCATCAAAATCAACGAAATCATCGAGATTTGCGAGCTTTTCCGCTTGTTTCGACGGTTAAGCGGTTGTTTATTACATTCTGCACGTAAAAAGGAGTAAAAAGAGCGCTTAAACGTCGAAATATCTCAAACGGGAAGGAAATGACGGTCAGTTTTCATCAAAATCGACGAAATCATCGAGATTTGCGAGCTGTTCCGCTTGTTTCGACGGTTAAACGGTTGTTTATTACATTCTGCACGTAAAAAGGAGTAAAAGAAGCGCTTAAACGTCGAAATATCTCAAACGGGAAGGAAATGACGGTCAGTTTTCATCAAAATCGACGAAATCATCGAGATTTGCGAGCTGTTCCGCTTGTTTCGACGGTTAAACGGATGTTTATTACATTCTGCACGTAAAAAGGAGTAAAAGGAGCGCTTAAACGTCGAAATATCTCAAACGGGAAGGAAATGACGGTCAGTTTTCATAAAAATCGACGAAATCATCGAGATTTGCGGGCTGTTCCGCTTGTCTCGACGGTTAAACGGATGTTTATTACATTCTGCACGTAAAAAGGAGTAAAAAGAGCGCTTAAACGTCGAAATATCTCAAACGGGAAGGAAATGACGGTCAGTTTTCATCAAAATCGACGAAATCATCGAGATTTGCGAGCTGTTCCGCTTGTTTCGACGGTTAAGCGGTTGTTTATTACATTCTGCACGTAAAAAGGAGTAAAAGGAGCGCTTAAACGTCGAAATATCTCAAACGGGAAGGAAATGACGGTCAGTTTTCATCAAAATCGACGAAATCATCGAGATTTGCGAGCTGTTCCGCTTGTTTCGACGGTTATACGGTTGTTTATTACATTCTGCACGTAAAAAGGAGTAAAAGAAGCGCTTAAACGACGAAATATCTCAAACGGGAAGGAAATGACGGTCAGTTTTCATCAAAATCGACGAAATCATCGAGATTTGCGAGCTGTTCCGCTTGTTTCGACGGTTAAACGGTTGTTTATTACATTCTGCACGTAAAAAGGAGTAAAAGGAGCGCTTAAAACGTCGAAATATCTCAAACGGGAAGGAAATGACGGTCAGTTTTCATCAAAATCGACGAAATCATCGAGATTTGCGAGCTGTTCCGCTTGTTTCGACGGTTAAACGGTTGTTTATTACATTCTGCACGTAAAAAGGAGTAAAAGGAGCGCTTAAACGTCGAAATATCTCAAACGGGAAGGAAATGACGGTCAGTTTTCTTCAAAATCGACGAAATCATCGAGATTTGCGAGCTGTTCCGCTCGTTTCGACGGTTAAACGGTTGTTTATTACATTCTGCACGTAAAAAGGAGTAAAAGGAGCGCTTGAACGTCGAAATATCTCAAACGGGAAGGAAATGACGGTCAGTTCTCATCAAAATCAACGAAATCATCGAGATTTGCGAGCTTTTCCGCTTGTTTCGACGGTTAAGCGGTTGTTTATTACATTCTGCACGTAAAAAGGAGTAAAAAGAGCGCTTAAACGTCGAAATATCTCAAACGGGAAGGAAATGACGGTCAGTTTTCATCAAAATCGACGAAATCATCGAGATTTGCGAGCTGTTCCGCTTGTTTCGACGGTTAAACGGTTGTTTATTACATTCTGCACGTAAAAAGGAGTAAAAGAAGCGCTTAAACGTCGAAATATCTCAAACGGGAAGGAAATGACGGTCAGTTTTCATCAAAATCGACGAAATCATCGAGATTTGCGAGCTGTTCCGCTTGTTTCGACGGTTAAACGGATGTTTATTACATTCTGCACGTAAAAAGGAGTAAAAAGAGCGCTTAAACGTCGAAATATCTCAAACGGGAAGGAAATGACGGTCAGTTATTCATCAAAATCGACGAAATCATCGAGATTTGCGAGCTGTTCCGCTTGTTTCGACGGTTAAACGGTTGTTTATTACATTCTGCACGTAAAAGGAGTAAAAGGAGCGCTTAAACGTCGAAATATCTCAAATCGACGAAATCATCGAGATTTGCGAGCTGTTCCGCTTGTTTCGATTCTGAAACTGGCGTGTATTACATTCTGCACGTTAAATGGAGTAAAAAGAGCGCTTAGACGTCGAAATATCTCATACGGGACGGAAATTACGGTTAGTTTTCTTCAAAATCGACGAAATCATCGAGATTTGCGAGCTGTTCCGCTTGTTTCGATTCTGAAATTGGCGTGTATTACATTCTGCATGTTAAATGGAGTAAAATGGGCGCTTAAACGTCGAAATATCTCAAACGGGATGGAAATGGCGGATAGTTTTCGTCAAAATCGACGAAATCATCGAGATTTGCGAGCTGTTCCGCTTGTTTCGATTCTGAAACTGGAGTGTATTACATTCTGCACGTTAAATGGAGTAAAAAGGGCGCTTAAACGTCGAAATATCTCATACGGGACGGAAATTACGGTTAGTTTTCTTCAAAATCGACGAAATCATCGAAATTTGCGAGATGTCAAGCTTGTTTCGAGGCTGAATCTGGCGTGTATTACATTCTGCACGTTAAATGGAGTAAAAAGGGCGCTTAAACGTCGAAATATCTCATACGGGACGGAAATTACGGTTAGTTTTCTTCAAAATCGACGAAATCATAGAGATTTGCGAGCTGTTTCGCTTGTTTCGACGCTGAAAATGGCGTGTATTACGTTCTTGACGTTAAATGGAGTAAAAAGAGCGCTCAAATGTCGAATTATCTCAAACGGGAAGGAAATGGCGGATAGTTTTCGTCAAAATCGACGAAATCATCGAGATTTGCGAGCTGTTCCGCTTGTTTCGATACTGAAACTGGCGTGTATTACATTCTGCACGTTAAATGGAGTAAAAAGGGCGCTTAAACGTCGAAATATCTCATACGGGACGGAAATTACGGTTAGTTTTCTTCAAAATCGAAGAAATCATCGAGATTTGCTATCTGTTCCGTTTGTTTCGATTCTGAAACTGGCGTGTATTACATTCTGCACGTTTAATGGAGTAAATAGAGCGCTTAAACTTCGAAATATCTCAAACGGGAAGGAAGTGACTGTTAGTTTTCTTCAAAATCGACAAAATCATCGAGATTTGCGAGCTGTTCCGATTGTTTCGATTCTGAAACTGGCGTGTATTACATTCTGCACGTTAAATGGAGTAAAAAGGGCGCTTAAACGTCGAAATATCTCATACGGGACGGAAATTACGGTTAGTTTTCTTCAAAATCGACGAAATCATCGAGATTTGCGAGCTGTTCCGCTTGTTTCGATTCTGAAACTGGCGTGTATTACATTCTGCACGTTAAATGGAGTAAAAAGGGCGCTGAAACGTCGAAATATATCATACGGGACGGAAATTACGGTTAGTTTTCGTCAAAATCGACGAAATCATCGAGATTTGCGAGCTGTTCCGCTTGTTTCGATTCTGAAACTGGCGTGTATTACATTCTGCACGTTAAATGGAGTAAAAAGGGCGCTTAAACGTCGAAATATCTCATACGGGACGGAAATTACGGTTAGTTTTCTTCAAAATCGACGAAATCATCGAGATTTGCGAGCTGTTCCGCTTGTTTCGATTCTGAAACTGGTGTGCATTACATTCTGCACGTTTAATGGAGTAAAAAGAGCGCTTAAACGTCGAAATATCTCAAACGGGAAGGAAATGGCGGATAGTTTTCGTAAAATCGACAAAATCATCGAGATTTGCGTGCTGTTCCGCTTGTTTCGACGCTGAAACTGGCGTGTATTACATTCTGCACGTTAAATGGAGTAAAAAGGGCGCTTAAACGTCGAAATATCTCAAACGGGAAGGAAATGGCGGATAGTTTTCGTAAAATCGACAAAATCATCGAGATTTGCGAGATGTTCCGCTTGTTTCGATTCTGAAACTGGCGTGTATTACATTCTGCACGTTAAATGGAGTAAAAAGGGCGCTTAAACGTCGAAATATCTCAAACGGGATGGAAATGGCGGATAGTTTTCGTCAAAATCGACGAAATCATCGAGATTTGCGAGCTGTTCCGCTTGTTTCGATTCTGAAACTGGAGTGTATTACATTCTGCACGTTAAATGGAGTAAAAAGGGCGCTTAAACGTCGAAATATCTCATACGGGACGGAAATTACGGTTAGTTTTCTTCAAAATCGACGAAATCATCGAAATTTGCGAGATGTCAAGCTTGTTTCGAGGCTGAATCTGGCGTGTATTACATTCTGCACGTTAAATGGAGTAAAAAGGGCGCTTAAACGTTGAAATATCTCATACGGGACGGAAATTACGGTTAGTTTTCTTCAAAATCGACGAAATCATAGAGATTTGCGAGCTGTTTCGCTTGTTTCGACGCTGAAAATGGCGTGTATTACGTTCTTGACGTTAAATGGAGTAAAAAGAGCGCTCAAATGTCGAATTATCTCAAACGGGAAGGAAATGGCGGATAGTTTTCGTCAAAATCGACGAAATCATCGAGATTTGCGAGCTGTTCCGCTTGTTTCGATTCTGAAACTGGCGTGTATTACATTCTGCACGTTAAATG
>NW_027185178.1:0-23862 GCF_040668555.2 Bombus flavifrons
GTTATATAGTATTACGTTATAACGTATAACGTTATATAGTATTACGTTATAACGTATAACATTATATAGTATTACGTTATAACGTATAACGTTATATAGTATTACGTTATAACGTATAACGTTATATAGTATTACGTTATAACGTATAACGTTATATAGTATTACGTTATAACAAATAACGTTATATAGTATTACGTTATAACGTATAACGTTATATAGTATTACGTTATAACGTATAACGTTATATAGTATTACGTTATAACGTATAACGTTATATAGTATTACGTTATAACGTATAACGGTATATAGTATCACATGTAACGTATAACGTTATATAGTATTACGTTATAAGGTATAACGTTATATAGTATTACGTTATAACGTATAACGATATATAGTATCACCATGTAACGTATAACGTTATATAGTATTACGTTATAAGGTATAACGTTATATAGTATTACGTTATAACGTATAACGTTATATAGTATTACGTTATAACGTATAACATTATATCATATTACGTTATAACGTATAACGTTATATAGTATTACGTTATAACGTATAACGTTATATAGTATTACGTTATAACGTATAACGTTATATAGTATTACGTTATAACAAATAACGTTATATAGTATTACGTTATAACGTATAACGTTATATAGTATTACGTTATAACGTATAACGTTATATAGTATTACGTTATAACGTATAACGTTATATAGTATTACGTTATAAAGTATAACGTTATATAGTATTAAGTTATAACGTATAACGTTATATAGTATTACGTTATAACGTTATATAGTATCACCATATAACGTATAACGTTATATAGTATTACGTTATAACGTATAACGTTATATAGTATTACGTTATAACGTATAACGTTATATAGTATTACGTTATAACGTATAACATTATATCATATTACGTTATAACGTATAACGTTATATAGTATTACGTTATAACGTATAACGTTATATAGTATTACGTTATAACGTATAACGTTATATAGTATTACGTTATAACAAATAACGTTATATAGTATTACGTTATAACGTATAACGTTATATAGTATTACGATATAACGTATAACGTTATATAGTATTACGTTATAACGTATAACGTTATATAGTATTACGTTATAACGTATAACGTTATATAGTATTACGTTATAACGTATAACGTTATATAGTATTACGTTATAACGTATAACGTTATATAGTATTACGTTGTAACGTATAACATTATATAGTATTACGTTATAACGTATAACGTTATATAGTATTACGTTATAACGTATAACGATATATAGTATTACGTTATAACGTATAACATTATATAGTATTACGTTATAACGTATAACGGTATATAGTATCACCATGTAACGTATAACGTTATATAGTATTACGTTATATCGTATAACGTTATATAGTATTACGTTATAACGTATAACGTTATATAGTATTACGTTGTAACGTATAACATTATATAGTATTACGTTATAACGTATAACGTTATATAGTATTACGTTATAACGTATAACGTTATGTAGTATTACGCTATAACGTATAACGTTATATAGTATTACGTTATAACGTATAACGTTATATAGTATTACGTTATAACGTATAACGTTATATAGTATTACGATATAACGTATAACGTTATATAGTATTACGTTATAACGTATAACGTTATATAGTATTACGTTATAACGTATAACGTTATATAGTATTACGTTATAACGTATAACGTTATATAGTATTACGTTATAACGTATAACGGTATATAGTATCACCATGTAACGTATAACGTTATATAGTATTACGTTATAACGTATAACGTTATATAGTATTACGTTATAACGTTATATAGTATCACCATATAACGTATAACGTTATATAGTATTACGTTATAACGTATAACGTTATATAGTATTACGTTATAACGTATAACGTTATATAGTATTACGTTATAACGTATAACATTATATCATATTACGTTATAACGTATAACGTTATATAGTATTACGTTATAACGTATAACGTTATATAGTATTACGTTATAACGTATAACGTTATATAGTATTACGTTATAACAAATAACGTTATATAGTATTACGTTATAACGTATAACGTTATATAGTATTACGTTATAACGTATAACGTTATATAGTATTACGTTATAACGTATAACGGTATATAGTATCACCATGTAACGTATAACGTTATATAGTATTACGTTATAAGGTATAACGTTATATAGTATTACGTTATAACGTATAACGATATATAGTATTACGTTATAACGTATAACGTTATATAGTATTACGTTATAAAGTATAACGTTATATAGTATTAAGTTATAACGTATAACGTTATATAGTATTACGTTATAACGTTATATAGTATCACCATATAACGTATAACGTTATATAGTATTACGTTATAACGTATAACGTTATATAGTATTACGTTATAACGTATAACGTTATATAGTATTACGTTATAACGTATAACATTATATCATATTACGTTATAACGTATAACGTTATATAGTATTACGTTATAACGTATAACGTTATATAGTATTACGTTATAACGTATAACGTTATATAGTATTACGTTATAACAAATAACGTTATATAGTATTACGTTATAACGTATAACGTTATATAGTATTACGTTATAACGTATAACGTTATATAGTATTACGTTATAACGTATAACGTTATATAGTATTACGTTATAACGTATAACGTATATAGTATCACCATGTAACGTATAACGTTATATAGTATTACGTTATAAGGTATAACGTTATATAGTATTACGTTATAACGTATAACGATATATAGTATTACGTTATAACGTATAACGTTATATAGTAATACGTTATAAAGTATAACGTTATATAGTATTAAGTTATAACGTATAACGTTATATAGTATTACGTTATAACGTTATATAGTATCACCATATAACGTATAACGTTATATAGTATTACGTTATAAAGTATAACGTTATATAGTATTAAGTTATAACGTATAACGTTATATAGTATTACGTTATAACGTTATATAGTATCACCATATAACGTATAACGTTATATAGTATTACGTTATAACGTATAACGTTATATAGTATTACGTTATAACGTATAACGGTATATAGTATCACCATGTAACGTATAACGTTATATAGTATTACGTTATAAGGTATAACGTTATATAGTATTACGTTATAACGTATAACGTTATATAGTATTACGTTATAACGTATAACGTTATATAGTATTACGTTATAACGTATAACGGTATATAGTATCACCATGTAACGTATAACGTTATATAGTATTACGTTATAAGGTATAACGTTATATAGTATTACGTTATAACGTATAACGTTATATAGTATTACGTTATAACGTATAACATTATATAGTATTACGTTATAACGTATAACGTTATATAGTATTACGTTATAACGTATAACGATATATAGTATTACGTTATAACGTATAACGTTATATAGTATTACGTTATAACGTAATATAGTATCACCATATAACGTATAACGTTATATAGTATTACGTTATAACGTATAACATTATATCATATTACATTATAACGTATAACGTTATATAATATTACGTTATAACGTATAACGTTATATAGTATTACGTTATAACGTATAACGTTATATAGTATTACGTTATAACATATAACGTTACTATAGTATTACGTTATAACGTATAACGTTATATAGTATTACGTTATAAAGTATAACGTTATATAGTATTAAGTTATAACGTATAACGTTATATAGTATTACGTTATAACGTTATATAGTATCACCATATAACGTATAACGTTATATAGTATTACGTTATAACGTATAACGTTATATAGTATTACGTTATAACGTATAACGTTATATAGTATTACGTTATAACGTATAACATTATATCATATTACGTTATAACGTATAACGTTATATAGTATTACGTTATAACGTATAACGTTATATAGTATTACGTTATAACGTATAACGTTATATAGTATTACGTTATAACAAATAACGTTATATAGTATTACGTTATAACGTATAACGTTATATAGTATTACGTTATAACGTATAACGTTATATAGTATTACGTTATAACGTATAACGGTATATAGTATCACCATGTAACGTATAACGTTATATAGTATTACGTTATAACGTATAACATTATATCATATTACATTATAACGTATAACGTTATATAATATTACGTTATAACGTATAACGTTATATAGTATTACGTTATAACGTATAACGTTATATAGTATTACGTTATAACATATAACGTTATATAGTATTACGTTATAACGTATAACGTTATATAGTATTACGTTATAAAGTATAACGTTATATAGTATTACGTTATAACGTATAACGTTATATAGTATTACGTTATAACGTATAACATTATATAGTATTACGTTATAACGTATAACGGTATATAGTATCACCATGTAACGTATAACGTTATATAGTATTACGTTATATCGTATAACGTTATATAGTATTACGTTATAACGTATAACGTTATATAGTATTACGTTGTAACGTATAACATTATATAGTATTACGTTATAACGTATAACGTTATATAGTATTACGTTATAACGTATAACGTTATGTAGTATTACGCTATAACGTATAACGTTATATAGTATTACGTTATAACGTATAACGTTATATAGTATTACGTTATAACGTATAACGTTATATAGTATTACGATATAACGTATAACGTTATATAGTATTACGTTATAACGTATAACGTTATATAGTATTACGTTATAACGTATAACGTTATATAGTATTACGTTATAACGTATAACGTTATATAGTATTACGTTATAACGTATAACGGTATATAGTATCACCATGTAACGTATAACGTTATATAGTATTACGTTATAACGTATAACGTTATATAGTATTACGTTATAACGTTATATAGTATCACCATATAACGTATAACGTTATATAGTATTACGTTATAACGTATAACGTTATATAGTATTACGTTATAACGTATAACGTTATATAGTATTACGTTATAACGTATAACATTATATCATATTACGTTATAACGTATAACGTTATATAGTATTACGTTATAACGTATAACGTTATATAGTATTACGTTATAACGTATAACGTTATATAGTATTACGTTATAACAAATAACGTTATATAGTATTACGTTATAACGTATAACGTTATATAGTATTACGTTATAACGTATAACGTTATATAGTATTACGTTATAACGTATAACGGTATATAGTATCACCATGTAACGTATAACGTTATATAGTATTACGTTATAAGGTATAACGTTATATAGTATTACGTTATAACGTATAACGATATATAGTATTACGTTATAACGTATAACGTTATATAGTATTACGTTATAAAGTATAACGTTATATAGTATTAAGTTATAACGTATAACGTTATATAGTATTACGTTATAACGTTATATAGTATCACCATATAACGTATAACGTTATATAGTATTACGTTATAACGTATAACGTTATATAGTATTACGTTATAACGTATAACGTTATATAGTATTACGTTATAACGTATAACATTATATCATATTACGTTATAACGTATAACGTTATATAGTATTACGTTATAACGTATAACGTTATATAGTATTACGTTATAACGTATAACGTTATATAGTATTACGTTATAACAAATAACGTTATATAGTATTACGTTATAACGTATAACGTTATATAGTATTACGTTATAACGTATAACGTTATATAGTATTACGTTATAACGTATAACGTTATATAGTATTACGTTATAACGTATAACGGTATATAGTATCACCATGTAACGTATAACGTTATATAGTATTACGTTATAAGGTATAACGTTATATAGTATTACGTTATAACGTATAACGATATATAGTATTACGTTATAACGTATAACGTTATATAGTAATACGTTATAAAGTATAACGTTATATAGTATTAAGTTATAACGTATAACGTTATATAGTATTACGTTATAACGTTATATAGTATCACCATATAACGTATAACGTTATATAGTATTACGTTATAAAGTATAACGTTATATAGTATTAAGTTATAACGTATAACGTTATATAGTATTACGTTATAACGTTATATAGTATCACCATATAACGTATAACGTTATATAGTATTACGTTATAACGTATAACGTTATATAGTATTACGTTATAACGTATAACGGTATATAGTATCACCATGTAACGTATAACGTTATATAGTATTACGTTATAAGGTATAACGTTATATAGTATTACGTTATAACGTATAACGTTATATAGTATTACGTTATAACGTATAACGTTATATAGTATTACGTTATAACGTATAACGGTATATAGTATCACCATGTAACGTATAACGTTATATAGTATTACGTTATAAGGTATAACGTTATATAGTATTACGTTATAACGTATAACGTTATATAGTATTACGTTATAACGTATAACATTATATAGTATTACGTTATAACGTATAACGTTATATAGTATTACGTTATAACGTATAACGATATATAGTATTACGTTATAACGTATAACGTTATATAGTATTACGTTATAACGTAATATAGTATCACCATATAACGTATAACGTTATATAGTATTACGTTATAACGTATAACATTATATCATATTACATTATAACGTATAACGTTATATAATATTACGTTATAACGTATAACGTTATATAGTATTACGTTATAACGTATAACGTTATATAGTATTACGTTATAACATATAACGTTATATAGTATTACGTTATAACGTATAACGTTATATAGTATTACGTTATAAAGTATAACGTTATATAGTATTAAGTTATAACGTATAACGTTATATAGTATTACGTTATAACGTTATATAGTATCACCATATAACGTATAACGTTATATAGTATTACGTTATAACGTATAACGTTATATAGTATTACGTTATAACGTATAACGTTATATAGTATTACGTTATAACGTATAACATTATATCATATTACGTTATAACGTATAACGTTATATAGTATTACGTTATAACGTATAACGTTATATAGTATTACGTTATAACGTATAACGTTATATAGTATTACGTTATAACAAATAACGTTATATAGTATTACGTTATAACGTATAACGTTATATAGTATTACGTTATAACGTATAACGTTATATAGTATTACGTTATAAAGTATAACGTTATATAGTATTAAGTTATAACGTATAACGTTATATAGTATTACGTTATAACGTTATATAGTATCACCATATAACGTATAACGTTATATAGTATTACGTTATAACGTATAACGTTATATAGTATTACGTTATAACGTATAACGTTATATAGTATTACGTTATAACGTATAACATTATATCATATTACGTTATAACGTATAACGTTATATAGTATTACGTTATAACGTATAACGTTATATAGTATTACGTTATAACGTATAACGTTATATAGTATTACGTTATAACAAATAACGTTATATAGTATTACGTTATAACGTATAACGTTATATAGTATTACGTTATAACGTATAACGTTATATAGTATTACGTTATAACGTATAACGTTATATAGTATTACGTTATAACGTATAACGGTATATAGTATCACCATGTAACGTATAACGTTATATAGTATTACGTTATAAGGTATAACGTTATATAGTATTACGTTATAACGTATAACGTTATATAGTATTACGTTATAACGTATAACATTATATCATATTACGTTATAACGTATAACGTTATATAGTATTACGTTATAACGTATAACGTTATATAGTATTACGTTATAACGTATAACGTTATATAGTATTACGTTATAACAAATAACGTTATATAGTATTACGTTATAACGTATAACGTTATATAGTATTACGTTATAACGTATAACGTTATATAGTATTACGTTATAACGTATAACGTTATATAGTATTACGTTATAAAGTATAACGTTATATAGTATTAAGTTATAACGTATAACGTTATATAGTATTACGTTATAACGTTATATAGTATCACCATATAACGTATAACGTTATATAGTATTACGTTATAACGTATAACGTTATATAGTATTACGTTATAACGTATAACGTTATATAGTATTACGTTATAACGTATAACATTATATCATATTACGTTATAACGTATAACGTTATATAGTATTACGTTATAACGTATAACGTTATATAGTATTACGTTATAACGTATAACGTTATATAGTATTACGTTATAACAAATAACGTTATATAGTATTACGTTATAACGTATAACGTTATATAGTATTACGTTATAACGTATAACGTTATATAGTATTACGTTATAACGTATAACGTTATATAGTATTACGTTATAACGTATAACGGTATATAGTATCACCATGTAACGTATAACGTTATATAGTATTACGTTATAAGGTATAACGTTATATAGTATTACGTTATAACGTATAACGATATATAGTATCACCATGTAACGTATAACGTTATATAGTATTACGTTATAAGGTATAACGTTATATAGTATTACGTTATAACGTATAACGTTATATAGTATTACGTTATAACGTATAACATTATATCATATTACGTTATAACGTATAACGTTATATAGTATTACGTTATAACGTATAACGTTATATAGTATTACGTTATAACGTATAACGTTATATAGTATTACGTTATAACAAATAACGTTATATAGTATTACGTTATAACGTATAACGTTATATAGTATTACGTTATAACGTATAACGTTATATAGTATTACGTTATAACGTATAACGTTATATAGTATTACGTTATAAAGTATAACGTTATATAGTATTAAGTTATAACGTATAACGTTATATAGTATTACGTTATAACGTTATATAGTATCACCATATAACGTATAACGTTATATAGTATTACGTTATAACGTATAACGTTATATAGTATTACGTTATAACGTATAACGTTATATAGTATTACGTTATAACGTATAACATTATATCATATTACGTTATAACGTATAACGTTATATAGTATTACGTTATAACGTATAACGTTATATAGTATTACGTTATAACGTATAACGTTATATAGTATTACGTTATAACAAATAACGTTATATAGTATTACGTTATAACGTATAACGTTATATAGTATTACGTTATAACGTATAACGTTATATAGTATTACGTTATAACGTATAACGTTATATAGTATTACGTTATAACGTATAACGGTATATAGTATCACCATGTAACGTATAACGTTATATAGTATTACGTTATAAGGTATAACGTTATATAGTATTACGTTATAACGTATAACGATATATAGTATTACGTTATAACGTATAACGTTATATAGTATTACGTTATAAAGTATAACGTTATATAGTATTAAGTTATAACGTATAACGTTATATAGTATTACGTTATAACGTTATATAGTATCACCATATAACGTATAACGTTATATAGTATTACGTTATAACGTATAACGTTATATAGTATTACGTTATAACGTATAACGTTATATAGTATTACGTTATAACGTATAACATTATATCATATTACGTTATAACGTATAACGTTATATAGTATTACGTTATAACGTATAACGTTATATAGTATTACGTTATAACGTATAACGTTATATAGTATTACGTTATAACAAATAACGTTATATAGTATTACGTTATAACGTATAACGTTATATAGTATTACGTTATAACGTATAACGTTATATAGTATTACGTTATAACGTATAACGTTATATAGTATTACGTTATAACGTATAACATTATATCATATTACGTTATAACGTATAACGTTATATAGTATTACGTTATAACGTATAACGTTATATAGTATTACGTTATAACGTATAACGTTATATAGTATTACGTTATAACGTATAACGTTATATAGTATTACGTTATAACAAATAACGTTATATAGTATTACGTTATAACGTATAACGTTATATAGTATTACGTTATAACAAATAACGTTATATAGTATTACGTTATAACGTATAACGTTATATAGTATTACGTTATAACGTATAACGTTATATAGTATTACGTTATAACGTATAACATTATATAGTATTACGTTATAACGTATAACGTTATATAGTATTACGTTATAACGTATAACGTTATGTAGTATTACGTTATAACGTATAACGTTATATAGTATTACGTTATAACGTATAACGTTATATAGTATTACGTTATAACGTATAACATTATATAGTATTACGTTATAACGTATAACGTTATATAGTATCACCATGTAACGTATAACGTTATATAGTATTACGTTATAACGTATAACGTTATATAGTATTACGTTATAACGTATAACGTTATATAGTATTACGTTATAACGTATAACGGTATATAGTATCACCATGTAACGTATAACGTTATATAGTATTACGTTATAAGGTATAACGTTATATAGTATTACGTTATAACGTATAACGTTATATAGTATTACGTTATAACGTATAACATTATATAGTATTACGTTATAACGTATAACGTTATATAGTATTACGTTATAAGGTATAACGTTATGTAGTATTACGTTATAACGTATAGCGTTTTATAGTATTACGTTATAACGTATAACGTTATATAGTATTACGTTATAACATATAACGTTATATGGTATTACGTTATAACGTATAACGTTATATAGTATTACGTTATAACGTATAACGATATATAGTATTACGTTATAACGTATAACGTTATATAGTATTACGTTATAACGTATAACGTTATATAGTATTACGTTATAACGTATAACGTTGTATAGTATTACGTTATAACGTATAATGGTATATAGTATCACCATGTAACGTATAACGTTATATAGTATTACGTTATAACAAATAACGTTATATAGTATTACGTTATAACGTATAACGTTATATAGTATTACGTTATAACGTATAACGTTATATAGTATTACGTTATAACGTATAACGTTATATAGTATTACGTTATAACGTATAACGGTATATAGTATCACCATGTAACGTATAACGTTATATAGTATTACGTTATAAGGTATAACGTTATATAGTATTACGTTATAACGTATAACGTTATATAGTATTACGTTATAACGTATAACGTTATATAGTATCACCATGTAACGTATAACGTTATATAGTATTACGTTATAACGTATAACGTTATATAGTATTACGTTATAACGTATAACGTTATATAGTGTTACGTTATAACGTATAACGTTATATAGTATTACGTTATAACGTATAACGTTATATAGTATTACGTTATAACGTATAACATTATATAGTATTACGTTATAACGTATAACGTTATATAGTATTACGTTATAACGTATAACGTTATGTAGTATTACGTTATAACGTATAACGTTATATAGTATTACGTTATAACGTATAACGTTATATAGTATTACGTTATAACGTATAACGTTATATAGTATTACGTTATAACGTATAACGTTATATAGTATTACGTTATAACGTATAACATTATATCACATTACGTTATAACGTATAACGTTATATAGTATTACGTTATAACGTATAACGTTATATAGTATTACGTTATAACGTATAACGTTATATAGTATTACGTTATAACAAATAACGTTATATAGTATTACGTTATAACGTATAACGTTATATAGTATTACGTTATAACGTATAACGTTATATAGTATTACGTTATAACGTATAACGTTATATAGTATTACGTTATAACGTATAACGGTATATAGTATCACCATGTAACGTATAACGTTATATAGTATTACGTTATAACGTATAACGTTATATAGTATTACGTTATAACGTATAACGTTATATAGTATTACGTTATAACGTATAACGTTATATAGTATTACGTTATAACGTATAACGGTATATAGTATCACCATGTAACGTATAACGTTATATAGTATTACGTTATAAGGTATAACGTTATATAGTATTACGTTATAACGTATAACGATATATAGTATTACGTTATAACGTATAACGTTATATAGTATTACGTTATAAAGTATAACGTTATATAGTATTAAGTTATAACGTATAACGTTATATAGTATTACGTTATAACGTTATATAGTATCACCATATAACGTATAACGTTATATAGTATTACGTTATAACGTATAACGTTATATAGTATTACGTTATAACGTATAACGTTATATAGTATTACGTTATAACGTATAACATTATATCATATTACGTTATAACGTATAACGTTATATAGTATTACGTTATAACGTATAACGTTATATAGTATTACGTTATAACGTATAACGTTATATAGTATTACGTTATAACAAATAACGTTATATAGTATTACGTTATAACGTATAACGTTATATAGTATTACGTTATAACGTATAACGTTATATAGTATTACGTTATAACGTATAACGTTATATAGTATTACGTTATAACGTATAACATTATATCATATTACGTTATAACGTATAACGTTATATAGTATTACGTTATAACGTATAACGTTATATAGTATTACGTTATAACGTATAACGTTATATAGTATTACGTTATAACAAATAACGTTATATAGTATTACCTTATAACGTATAACGTTATATAGTATTACGTTATAACGTATAACGTTATATAGTATTACGTTATAACGTATAACATTATATAGTATTACGTTATAACGTATAACGTTATATAGTATTACGTTATAACGTATAACGTTATGTAGTATTACGTTATAACGTATAACGTTATATAGTATTACGTTATAACGTATAACGTTATATAGTATTACGTTATAACGTATAACATTATATAGTATTACGTTATAACGTATAACGTTATATAGTATCACCATGTAACGTATAACGTTATATAGTATTACGTTATAACGTATAACGTTATATAGTATTACGTTATAACGTATAACGTTATATAGTATTACGTTATAACGTATAACGGTATATAGTATCACCATGTAACGTATAACGTTATATAGTATTACGTTATAAGGTATAACGTTATATAGTATTACGTTATAACGTATAACGTTATATAGTATTACGTTATAACGTATAACATTATATAGTATTACGTTATAACGTATAACGTTATATAGTATTACGTTATAAGGTATAACGTTATGTAGTATTACGTTATAACGTATAGCGTTTTATAGTATTACGTTATAACGTATAACGTTATATAGTATTACGTTATAACATATAACGTTATATGGTATTACGTTATAACGTATAACGTTATATAGTATTACGTTATAACGTATAACGATATATAGTATTACGTTATAACGTATAACGTTATATAGTATTACGTTATAACGTATAACGTTATATAGTATTACGTTATAACGTATAACGTTATATAGTATTACGTTATAACGTATAATGGTATATAGTATCACCATGTAACGTATAACGTTATATAGTATTACGTTATAACAAATAACGTTATATAGTATTACGTTATAACGTATAACGTTATATAGTATTACGTTATAACGTATAACGTTATATAGTATTACGTTATAACGTATAACGTTATATAGTATTACGTTATAACGTATAACGGTATATAGTATCACCATGTAACGTATAACGTTATATAGTATTACGTTATAAGGTATAACGTTATATAGTATTACGTTATAACGTATAACGTTATATAGTATTACGTTATAACGTATAACGTTATATAGTATCACCATGTAACGTATAACGTTATATAGTATTACGTTATAACGTATAACGTTATATAGTATTACGTTATAACGTATAACGTTATATAGTGTTACGTTATAACGTATAACGTTATATAGTATTACGTTATAACGTATAACGTTATATAGTATTACGTTATAACGTATAACATTATATAGTATTACGTTATAACGTATAACGTTATATAGTATTACGTTATAACGTATAACGTTATGTAGTATTACGTTATAACGTATAACGTTATATAGTATTACGTTATAACGTATAACGTTATATAGTATTACGTTATAACGTATAACGTTATATAGTATTACGTTATAACGTATAACGTTATATAGTATTACGTTATAACGTATAACATTATATCATATTACGTTATAACGTATAACGTTATATAGTATTACGTTATAACGTATAACGTTATATAGTATTACGTTATAACGTATAACGTTATATAGTATTACGTTATAACAAATAACGTTATAT
This sequence comes from Bombus flavifrons, assembly GCF_040668555.2. Lineage (NCBI taxonomy): Eukaryota > Metazoa > Arthropoda > Insecta > Hymenoptera > Apidae > Bombus > Bombus flavifrons. Next base: position 14,401 of record NW_027185178.1, read on the forward strand.
AGTATTACGTTATAACGTATAACGTTATATAGTATTACGTTATAACGTATAACGTTATATAGTATTACGTTATAACGTATAACGTTATATAGTATTACGTTATAACGTATAACGGTATATAGTATCACCATGTAACGTATAACGTTATATAGTATTACGTTATAAGGTATAACGTTATATAGTATTATGTTATAACGTATAACGATATATAGTATTACGTTATAACGTATAACGTTATATAGTATTACGTTATAAAGTATAACGTTATATAGTATTAAGTTATAACGTATAACGTTATATAGTATTACGTTATAACGTTATATAGTATCACCATATAACGTATAACGTTATATAGTATTACGTTATAACGTATAACGTTATATAGTATTACGTTATAACGTATAACGTTATATAGTATTACGTTATAACGTATAACATTATATCATATTACGTTATAACGTATAACGTTATATAGTATTACGTTATAACGTATAACGTTATATAGTATTACGTTATAACGTATAACGTTATATAGTATTACGTTATAACAAATAACGTTATATAGTATTACGTTATAACAAATAACGTTATATAGTATTACGTTATAACGTATAACGTTATATAGTATTACGTTATAACGTATAACGTTATATAGTATTACGTTATAACGTATAACGTTATATAGTATTACGTTATAACGTATAACATTATATCATATTACGTTATAACGTATAACGTTATATAGTATTACGTTATAACGTATAACGTTATATAGTATTACGTTATAACGTATAACGTTATATAGTATTACGTTATAACAAATAACGTTATATAGTATTACGTTATAACGTATAACGTTATATAGTATTACGTTATAACGTATAACGTTATATAGTATTACGTTATAACGTATAACGTTATATAGTATTACGTTATAACGTATAACGGTATATAGTATCACCATGTAACGTATAACGTTATATAGTATTACGTTATAAGGTATAACGTTATATAGTATTACGTTATAACGTATAACGTTATATAGTATTACGTTATAACGTATAACATTATATAGTATTACGTTATAACGTATAACGTTATATAGTATTACGTTATAAGGTATAACGTTATGTAGTATTACGTTATAACGTATAGCGTTATATAGTATTACGTTATAACGTATAACGTTATATAGTATTACGTTATAACATATAACGTTATATGGTATTACGTTATAACGTATAACGTTATATAGTATTACGTTATAACGTATAACGATATATAGTATTACGTTATAACGTATAACGTTATATAGTATTACGTTATAACGTATAACGTTATATAGTATTACGTTATAACGTATAACGTTTTATAGTATTACGTTATAACGTATAATGGTATATAGTATCACCATGTAACGTATAACGTTATATAGTATTACGTTATAACGTATAACGTTATATAGTATTACGTTATAACGTATAACGTTATATAGTATTACGTTATAACGTATAACATTATATAGTATTACGTTATAACGTATAACGTTATATAGTATTACGTTATAACGTATAACGTTATGTAGTATTACGTTATAACGTATAACGTTATATAGTATTACGTTATAACGTATAACGTTATATAGTATTACGTTATAACGTATAACATTATATAGTATTACGTTATAACGTATAACGTTATATAGTATCACCATGTAACGTATAACGTTATATAGTATTACGTTATAACGTATAACGTTATATAGTATTACGCTATAACGTATAACGTTATATAGTGTTACGTTATAACGTATAACGTTATATAGTATTACGTTATAACGTATAACGTTATATAGTATTACGTTATAACGTATAACGTTATATAGTATTACGTTATAACGTATAACATTATATCATATTACGTTATAACGTATAACGTTATATAGTATTACGTTATAACGTATAACGTTATATAGTATTACGTTATAACGTATAACGTTATATAGTATTACGTTATAACAAATAACGTTATATAGTATTACGTTATAACGTATAACGTTATATAGTATTACGTTATAACGTATAACGTTATATAGTATTACGTTATAACGTATAACGTTATATAGTATTACGTTATAACGTATAACGGTATATAGTATCACCATGTAACGTATAACGTTATATAGTATTACGTTATAAGGTATAACGTTATATAGTATTACGTTATAACGTATAACGTTATATAGTATTACGTTATAACGTATAACATTATATAGTATTACGTTATAACGTATAACGTTATATAGTATTACGTTATAAGGTATAACGTTATGTAGTATTACGTTATAACGTATAGCGTTATATAGTATTACGTTATAACGTATAACGTTATATAGTATTACGTTATAACATATAACGTTATATGGTATTACGTTATAACGTATAACGTTATATAGTATTACGTTATAACGTATAACGATATATAGTATTACGTTATAACGTATAACGTTATATAGTATTACGTTATAACGTATAACGTTATATAGTATTACGTTATAACGTATAACGTTATATAGTATTACGTTATAACGTATAATGGTATATAGTATCACCATGTAACGTATAACGTTATATAGTATTACGTTATAACGTATAACGTTATATAGTATTACGTTATAACGTATAACGTTATATAGTATTACGTTATAACGTATAACATTATATAGTATTACGTTATAACGTATAACGTTATATAGTATTACGTTATAACGTATAACGTTATGTAGTATTACGTTATAACGTATAACGTTATATAGTATTACGTTATAACGTATAACGTTATATAGTATTACGTTATAACGTATAACATTATATAGTATTACGTTATAACGTATAACGTTATATAGTATCACCATGTAACGTATAACGTTATATAGTATTACGTTATAACGTTATAACGTTATATAGTATTACGTTATAACGTATAACGTTATATAGTGTTACGTTATAACGTATAACGTTATATAGTATTACGTTATAACGTATAACGATATATAGTATTACGTTATAACGTATAACGTTATATAGTATTACGTTATGACGTATAACGTTATATAGTATTACGTTATACCGTATAACGTTATATAGTATTACGTTATAACGTATAACGTTATATAGTATTACGTTATAACGTAATATAGTATCACCATATAACGTATAACGTTATATAGTATTACGTTATAACGTATAACATTATATCATATTACGTTATAACGTATAACGTTATATAGTATTACGTTATAACGTATAACGCTATATAGTATTACGTTATAACGTATAACGTTATATAGTATTACGTTATAACATATAACGTTATATAGTATTACGTTATAACGTATAACGTTATATAGTATTACGTATAACGTATAACGTTATATAGTATTACGTTATAACGTATAACGTTATATAGTATTACGTTATAACGTATAACGTTATATAGTATTACGTTATAACGTATAACATTATATCATATTACGTTATAACGTATAACGTTATATAGTATTACGTTATAACGTATAACGTTATATAGTATTACGTTATAACGTATAACGTTATATAGTATTACGTTATAACAAATAACGTTATATAGTATTACGTTATAACGTATAACGTTATATAGTATTACGTTATAACGTATAACGTTATATAGTATTACGTTATAACGTATAACGTTATATAGTATTACGTTATAACGTATAACGGTATATAGTATCACCATGTAACGTATAACGTTATATAGTATTACGTTATAAGGTATAACGTTATATAGTATTACGTTATAACGTATAACGTTATATAGTATTACGTTATAACGTATAACATTATATAGTATTACGTTATAACGTATAACGTTATATAGTATTACGTTATAAGGTATAACGTTATGTAGTATTACGTTATAACGTATAGCGTTATATAGTATTACGTTATAACGTATAACGTTATATAGTATTACGTTATAACATATAACGTTATATGGTATTACGTTATAACGTATAACGTTATATAGTATTACGTTATAACGTATAACGATATATAGTATTACGTTATAACGTATAACGTTATATAGTATTACGTTATAACGTATAACGTTATATAGTATTACGTTATAACGTATAACGTTATATAGTATTACGTTATAACGTATAATGGTATATAGTATCACCATGTAACGTATAACGTTATATAGTATTACGTTATAACGTATAACGTTATATAGTATTACGTTATAACGTATAACGTTATATAGTATTACGTTATAACGTATAACATTATATAGTATTACGTTATAACGTATAACGTTATATAGTATTACGTTATAACGTATAACGTTATGTAGTATTACGTTATAACGTATAACGTTATATAGTATTACGTTATAACGTATAACGTTATATAGTATTACGTTATAACGTATAACATTATATAGTATTACGTTATAACGTATAACGTTATATAGTATCACCATGTAACGTATAACGTTATATAGTATTACGTTATAACGTATAACGTTATATAGTATTACGTTATAACGTATAACGTTATATAGTGTTACGTTATAACGTATAACGTTATATAGTATTACGTTATAACGTATAACGATATATAGTATTACGTTATAACGTATAACGTTATATAGTATTACGTTATGACGTATAACGTTATATAGTATTACGTTATACCGTATAACGTTATATAGTATTACGTTATAACGTATAACGTTATATAGTATTACGTTATAACGTAATATAGTATCACCATATAACGTATAACGTTATATAGTATTACGTTATAACGTATAACATTATATCATATTACGTTATAACGTATAACGTTATATAGTATTACGTTATAACGTATAACGCTATATAGTATTACGTTATAACGTATAACGTTATATAGTATTACGTTATAACATATAACGTTATATAGTATTACGTTATAACGTATAACGTTATATAGTATTACGTTATAACGTATAACGTTATATAGTATTACGTTATAACGTATAACGATATATAGTATTACGTTATAACGTATAACGTTATATAGTATTACGTTATAACGTATAACGTTATATAGTATTACGTTATAACGTATAACGTTATATAGTATTACGTTATAACGTTATATAGTATCACCATATAACGTATAACGTTATATAGTATTACGTTATAACGTATAACGTTATATAGTATTACGTTATAACGTATAACGTTATATAGTATTAAGTTATAACGTATAACGTTATATAGTATTACGTTATAACGTTATATAGTATCACCATATAACGTATAACATTATATAGTATTACGTTATAACGTATAACGTTATATAGTATTACGTTATAACGTATAACGTTATATAGTATTACGTTATAACGTATAACGATATATAGTATTACGTTATAACGTATAACATTATATAGTATTACGTTATAACGTATAACGGTATATAGTATCACCATGTAACGTATAACGTTATATAGTATTACGTTATATCGTATAACGTTATATAGTATTACGTTATAACGTATAACGTTATATAGTATTACGTTGTAACGTATAACATTATATAGTATTACGTTATAACGTATAACGTTATATAGTATTACGTTATAACGTATAACGTTATGTAGTATTACGCTATAACGTATAACGTTATATAGTATTACGTTATAACGTATAACGTTATATAGTATTACGTTATAACGTATAACGTTATATAGTATTACGATATAACGTATAACGTTATATAGTATTACGTTATAACGTATAACGTTATATAGTATTACGTTATAACGTATAACGTTATATAGTATTACGTTATAACGTATAACGTTATATAGTATTACGTTATAACGTATAACGGTATATAGTATCACCATGTAACGTATAACGTTATATAGTATTACGTTATAACGTATAACGTTATATAGTATTTCGTTATAACGTATAACGTTATATAGTATTACGTTATAACGTATAACATTATATAGTATTACGTTATAACGTATAACGTTATATAGTATTACGTTATAACGTATAACGTTATATAGTATTACGTTATAACGTATAACGTTATATAATATTACCATATAAAGTATAACGTTATATAGTATTACGTTATAACGTATAACGTTGTATAGTATTACGTTATATCGTATAACGTTGTATAGTATTACGTTATATCGTATAACGTTATATAGTATTACGTTATAACGTATAACGTTATATAGTATTACGTTATAACGTATAACGATATATAGAATTACGTCATAACGTATAACGTTATATAGTATTACGTTATAACGTATAACGTTATATCATATTACGTTATAACGTATAACGTTATATAGTATTACGTTATAACGTATAACGTTATATAGTATTACGTTATAACGTATAACGTTATATAGTATTACGTTATAACAAATAACGTTATATAGTATTACGTTATAACGTATAACGTTATATAGTATTACGTTATAACGTATAACGTTATATAGTATTACGTTATAACGTATAACGTTATATAGTATTACGTTATAACGTATAACGGTATATAGTATCACCATGTAACGTATAACGTTATATAGTATTACGTTATAAGGTATAACGTTATATAGTATTACGTTATAACGTATAACGATATATAGTATTACGTTATAACGTATAACGTTATATAGTATTACGTTATAAAGTATAACGTTATATAGTATTAAGTTATAACGTATAACGTTATATAGTATTACGTTATAACGTTATATAGTATCACCATATAACGTATAACGTTATATAGTATTACGTTATAACGTATAACGTTATATAGTATTACGTTATAACGTATAACGTTATATAGTATTACGTTATAACGTATAACATTATATCATATTACGTTATAACGTATAACGTTATATAGTATTACGTTATAACGTATAACGTTATATAGTATTACGTTATAACGTATAACGTTATATAGTATTACGTTATAACAAATAACGTTATATAGTATTACGTTATAACGTATAACGTTATATAGTATTACGTTATAACGTATAACGTTATATAGTATTACGTTATAACGTATAACGTTATATAGTATTACGTTATAACGTATAACGTTATATAGTATTACGTTATAACGTATAACATTATATCATATTACGTTATAACGTATAACGTTATATAGTATTACGTTATAACGTATAACGTTATATAGTATTACGTTATAACGTATAACGTTATATAGTATTACGTTATAACAAATAACGTTATATAGTATTACGTTATAACGTATAACGTTATATAGTATTACGTTATAACAAATAACGTTATATAGTATTACGTTATAACGTATAACGTTATATAGTATTACGTTATAACGTATAACGTTATATAGTATTACGTTATAACGTATAACATTATATAGTATTACGTTATAACGTATAACGTTATATAGTATTACGTTATAACGTATAACGTTATGTAGTATTACGTTATAACGTATAACGTTATATAGTATTACGTTATAACGTATAACGTTATATAGTATTACGTTATAACGTATAACATTATATAGTATTACGTTATAACGTATAACGTTATATAGTATCACCATGTAACGTATAACGTTATATAGTATTACGTTATAACGTATAACGTTATATAGTATTACGTTATAACGTATAACGTTATATAGTATTACGTTATAACGTATAACGGTATATAGTATCACCATGTAACGTATAACGTTATATAGTATTACGTTATAAGGTATAACGTTATATAGTATTACGTTATAACGTATAACGTTATATAGTATTACGTTATAACGTATAACATTATATAGTATTACGTTATAACGTATAACGTTATATAGTATTACGTTATAAGGTATAACGTTATGTAGTATTACGTTATAACGTATAGCGTTTTATAGTATTACGTTATAACGTATAACGTTATATAGTATTACGTTATAACATATAACGTTATATGGTATTACGTTATAACGTATAACGTTATATAGTATTACGTTATAACGTATAACGATATATAGTATTACGTTATAACGTATAACGTTATATAGTATTACGTTATAACGTATAACGTTATATAGTATTACGTTATAACGTATAACGTTGTATAGTATTACGTTATAACGTATAATGGTATATAGTATCACCATGTAACGTATAACGTTATATAGTATTACGTTATAACAAATAACGTTATATAGTATTACGTTATAACGTATAACGTTATATAGTATTACGTTATAACGTATAACGTTATATAGTATTACGTTATAACGTATAACGTTATATTAGTATTACGTTATAACGTATAACGGTATATAGTATCACCATGTAACGTATAACGTTATATAGTATTACGTTATAAGGGTATAACGTTATATAGTATTACGTTATAACGTATAACGTTATATAGTATTACGTTATAACGTATAACGTTATATAGTATCACCATGTAACGTATAACGTTATATAGTATTACGTTATAACGTATAACGTTATATAGTATTACGTTATAACGTATAACGTTATATAGTGTTACGTTATAACGTATAACGTTATATAGTATTACGTTATAACGTATAACGTTATATAGTATTACGTTATAACGTATAACATTATATAGTATTACGTTATAACGTATAACGTTATATAGTATTACGTTATAACGTATAACGTTATGTAGTATTACGTTATAACGTATAACGTTATATAGTATTACGTTATAACGTATAACGTTATATTGTATTACGTTATAACGTATAACGTTATATAGTATTACGTTATAACGTATAACGTTATATAGTATTACGTTATAACGTATAACATTATATCATATTACGTTATAACGTATAACGTTATATAGTATTACGTTATAACGTATAACGTTATATAGTATTACGTTATAACGTATAACGTTATATAGTATTACGTTATAACAAATAACGTTATATAGTATTACGTTATAACGTATAACGTTATATAGTATTACGTTATAACGTATAACGTTATATAGTATTACGTTATAACGTATAACGTTATATAGTATTACGTTATAACGTATAACGGTATATAGTATCACCATGTAACGTATAACGTTATATAGTATTACGTTATAACGTATAACGTTATATAGTATTACGTTATAACGTATAACGTTATATAGTATTACGTTATAACGTATAACGTTATATAGTATTACGTTATAACGTATAACGTTATATAGTATCACCATGTAACGTATAACGTTATATAGTATTACGTTATAAAGTATAACGTTATATAGTATTACGTTATAACGTATAACGATATATAGTATTACGTTATAACGTATAACGTTATATAGTATTAACGTTATAAAGTATA
>NW_027185179.1:0-23856 GCF_040668555.2 Bombus flavifrons
AACGTTATACGTTATAACGTAATACTATATAACGTTATACGTTATAACGTAATACTATATAACGTTATACGTTATACGTTATAACGTAATACTATATAACGTTATTCGTTACATGGTGATACTATATAACGTTATAACGTAATAGTATATAACGTTATACGTTATACCGTAATACTATATAACGTTATACGTGATATGGTAATACTATATAACGTTATACGTTATAACGTAATACTATATAACGTTATACGTTATAACGTAATACTACATAACGTTATACGTTATATGGTAATACTAAATAACGTTATACGTTATAACGTAATACTATATAACGTTATACGTTATAACGTAATACTATATAACGTTATTCGTTACATGGTGATACTATATAACGTTATAACGTAATAGTATATAACGTTATACGTTATACCGTAATACTATATAACGTTATACGTGATATGGTAATACTATATAACGTTATACGTTATAGCGTAATACTATATAACGTTATACGTTATAACGTAACACTATATAACGTTATACGTTATAACGTAATACTACATAACGTTATACGTTAGATGGTAATACTATATAACGTTATACGTTATATGGTAATACTATATAACGTTATACGTTACATGGTGATACTATATAACGTTATACGTTACATGGTGATACTATATAACGTTATACGTTACATGGTGATACTATATAACGTTATACGTTATAACGTAATACTATATAATGTTATACGTTATAACGTAATACTATATAATGTTATACGTTATAACGTAATACTCTATAACGTTATACGTTATAACGTAATACTACATAACGTTATACGTTATATGGTAATACTAAATAACGTTATACGTTATAACGTAATACTATATAACGTTATACGTTATAACGTAATACTATATAACGTTATACGTTATAACGTAATACTATATAACGTTATACGTTATAACGTAATACTATATAACGTTATACGTAATAACGTAATACTATATAACGTTATACGATATAACGTAATACTATATAACGTTATACGTTATATTGTGATACTATATAACGTTATAACGTAATACTATATAACGTTATACGTTATATGGTAATACTATATAACGTTATACGTCATAACGCAATACTATATAACGTTATACGTTATAACGTAATACTATATAACGTTATACGTTATAACGTAATACTATATAACGTTATACGTTATAACGTAATACTACATAACGTTATACGTTATATGGTAATACTAAATAACGTTATACGTTATAACGTAATACTATATAACGTTATACGTTATAACGTAATACTATATAACGTTATACGTTATAACGTAATACTATATAACGTTATACGTTATAACGTAATACTATATAACGTTATACGTTATAACGTAATACTATATAACGTTATACGTTATAACGTAATACTACATAACGTTATACGTTATATGGTAATACTATATAACGTTATACGTTACATGGTGATACTATATAACGTTATACGTTACATGGTGATACTATTTAACGTTATACGTTACATGGTGATACTATATAACGTTATACGTTATAACGTAATACTATATAACGTTATACGTTATATGGTAATACTATATAACGTTATACGTTATAACGTAATACTATATAACGTTATACGTTATAACGTAATACTATATAACGTTATACGTTATAACGTAATACTATATAACGTTATACGTTATACGTTATAACGTAATACTATATAACGTTATTCGTTACATGGTGATACTATATAACGTTATAACGTAATAGTATATAACGTTATACGTTATACCGTAATACTATATAACGTTATACGTGATATGGTAATACTATATAACGTTATACGTTATAACGTAATACTATATAACGTTATACGTTATAACGTAATACTATATAACGTTATACGTTATATGGTAATACTATATAACGTTATACGTTATAACGTAATACTATATAACGTTATACGTTATAACGTAATACTATATAACGTTATACGTTATAACGTAATACTATATAACGTTATTCGTTACATGGTGATACTATATAACGTTATAACGTAATAGTATATAACGTTATACGTTATACCGTAATACTATATAACGTTATACGTGATATGGTAATACTATATAACGTTATACGTTATAACGTAATACTATATAACGTTATACGTTATAACGTAATACTACATAACGTTATACGTTATATGGTAATACTAAATAACGTTATACGTTATAGCGTAATACTATATAACGTTATACGTTATAACGTAATACTATATAACGTTATACGTTATAACGTAATACTACATAACGTTATACGTGATATGGTAATACTATATAACGTTATACGTTATAACGTAATACTATATAACGTTATACGTTATAACGTAATACTATATAACGTTATACGTTATATGGTAATACTATATAACGTTATACGTTATAACGTAATACTATATAACGTTATACGTTATAACGTAATACTATATAACGTTATATGTTATAACGTAATACTACATAACGTTATACGTTATATGGTAATACTATATAACGTTATACGTTATAACGTAATACTATATAACGTTATACGTTATAACGTAATACTATATAACGTTATATGTTATAACGTAATACTACATAACGTTATACGTTATATGGTAATACTAAATAACGTTATACGATATAACGTAATACTATATAACGTTATACGTTATAACGTAATACTATATAACGTTATACGTTATAACGTAATACTATATAACGTTATACGTTTTAACGTAATACTACATAACGTTATACGTTATATGGTAATACTAAATAACGTTATACGTTATAACGTAATACTATATAACGTTATACGTTATATGGTAATACTATATAACGTTATACGTTATATGGTAATACTATATAACGTTATACGTTACATGGTGATACTATATAACGTTATTCGTTACATGGTGATACTATATAACGTTATACGTTACATGGTGTTACTATATAACGTTATACGTTATAACGTAATACTATATAATGTTATACGTTATAACGTAATACTATATAATGTTATACGTTATAACGTAATACTATATAACGTTATACGTTATAACGTAATACTATATAACGTTATACGTTATAACGTAATACTATATAACGTAATACGTTATAACGTAATACTATATAACGTTATACGATATAACGTAATACTATATAACGTTATACGTTATATGGTGATACTATATAACGTTATAACGTAATACTATATAACGTTATACGTTATAACGTAATACTATATAACGTTATACGTTATAACGTAATACTATATAACGTTATACGTTATAACGTAATACTATATAACGTTATACGTTATAACGTAATACTATATAACGTTATACGTTATAACGTAATACTATATAACGTTATACGTTATAACGTAATACTATATAACGTTATACGTTATATGGTAATACTATATAACGATATACGTTATAACGTAATACTATATAACGTTATACGTTATAACGTAATACTATATAACGTTATACGTTATAACGTAATACTATATAACGTTATACGTTATACGGTAATACTATATAACGTTATACGTTATAACGTAATACTATATAACGTTATACGTTATAACGTAATACTATATAACGTTATACGTTATAACGTAATACTACATAACGTTATACGTTATATGGTAATACTAAATAACGTTATACGTTATAACGTAATACTATATAACGTTATACGTTATATGGTAATACTATATAACGTTATACGTTATATGGTAATACTATATAACGTTATACGTTACATGGTGATACTATATAACGTTATTCGTTACATGGTGATACTATATAACGTTATACGTTACATGGTGATACTATATAACGTTATACGTTATAACGTAATACTATATAATGTTATACGTTATAACGTAATACTATATAATGTTATACGTTATAACGTAATACTATATAACGTTATACGTTATAACGTAATACTATATAACGTTATACGTTATAACGTAATACTATATAACGTAATACGTTATAACGTAATACTATATAACGTTATACGATATAACGTAGTACTATATAACGTTATACGTTATATGGTGATACTATATAACGTTATAACGTAATACTATATAACGTTATACGTTATATGGTAATACTATATAACGTTATACGTTATAACGTAATACTATATAACGTTATACGTTATAACGTAATACTATATAACGTTATACGTTATAACGTAATACTATATAATGTTATACGTTATAACGTAATACTATATAATGTTATACGTTATAACGTAATACTATATAACGTTATACGTTATAACGTAATACTATATAACGTTATACGTTATAACGTAATACTATATAACGTAATACGTTATAACGTAATACTATATAACGTTATACGATATAACGTAATACTATATAACGTTATACGTTATATGGTGATACTATATAACGTTATAACGTAATACTATATAACGTAATACGTTATAACGTAATACTATATAACGTTATGCGATATAACGTAATACTATATAACGTTATACGTTATATGGTGATACTATATAACGTTATAACGTAATACTATATAACGTTATACGTTATAACGTAATACTATATAACGTTATACGTTATAACGTAATACTATATAACGTTATACGTTATAACGTAATACTACATAACGTTATACGTTATAACGTAATACTATATAACGTTATACGTTATAACGTAATACTATATAACGTTATACGTTATAACGTAATACTATATAACGTTATACGTTATAACGTAATACTATATAACGTTATACGTTATAACGTAATACTATATAACGTTATACGTTATAACGTAATACTATATAACGTTATACATTATATGGTAATACTATATAACGATATACGTTATAACGTAATACTATATAACGTTATACGTTATAACGTAATACTATATAACGTTATACGTTATAACGTAATACTATATAACGTTATACGTTATATGGTAATACTATATAACGTTATACGTTATAACGTAATACTAAATAACGTTATACGTTATAACGTAATACTATATAACGTTATACGTTATATGGTAATACTATATAACGTTATACGTTATATGGTAATACTATATAACGTTATACGTTACATGGTGATACTATATAACGTTATTCGTTACATGGTGATACTATATAACGTTATACGTTACATGGTGATACTATATAACGTTATACGTTATAACGTAATACTATATAATGTTATACGTTATAACGTAATACTATATAATGTTATACGTTATAACGTAATACTATATAACGTTATACGTTATAACGTAATACTATATAACGTTATACGTTATAACGTAATACTATATAACGTAATACGTTATAACGTAATACTATATAACGTTATACGATATAACGTAGTACTATATAACGTTATACGTTATATGGTGATACTATATAACGTTATAACGTAATACTATATAACGTTATACGTTATATGGTAATACTATATAACGTTATACGTTATAACGTAATACTATATAACGTTATACGTTATAACGTAATACTATATAACGTTATACGTTATAACGTAATACTATATAATGTTATACGTTATAACGTAATACTATATAATGTTATACGTTATAACGTAATACTATATAACGTTATACGTTATAACGTAATACTATATAACGTTATACGTTATAACGTAATACTATATAACGTAATACGTTATAACGTAATACTATATAACGTTATACGATATAACGTAATACTATATAACGTTATACGTTATATGGTGATACTATATAACGTTATAACGTAATACTATATAACGTAATACGTTATAACGTAATACTATATAACGTTATGCGATATAACGTAATACTATATAACGTTATACGTTATATGGTGATACTATATAACGTTATAACGTAATACTATATAACGTTATACGTTATAACGTAATACTATATAACGTTATACGTTATAACGTAATACTATATAACGTTATACGTTATAACGTAATACTACATAACGTTATACGTTATAACGTAATACTATATAACGTTATACGTTATAACGTAATACTATATAACGTTATACGTTATAACGTAATACTATATAACGTTATACGTTATAACGTAATACTATATAACGTTATACGTTATAACGTAATACTATATAACGTTATACGTTATAACGTAATACTATATAACGTTATACATTATATGGTAATACTATATAACGATATACGTTATAACGTAATACTATAT
Source organism: Bombus flavifrons (assembly GCF_040668555.2). Lineage (NCBI taxonomy): Eukaryota > Metazoa > Arthropoda > Insecta > Hymenoptera > Apidae > Bombus > Bombus flavifrons. Next base: position 6,351 of record NW_027185179.1, read on the forward strand.
AACGTTATACGTTATAACGTAATACTATATAACGTTATACGTTATAACGTAATACTATATAACGTTATACGTTATATGGTAATACTATATAACGTTATACGTTATAACGTAATACTATATAACGTTATACGTTATAACGTAATACTATATAATGTTATACGTTTTAGCGTAATACTACATAACGCTATACGTTATATGGTAATACTAAATAACGTTATACGTTATAACGTAATACTATATAACGTTATACGTTATATGGTAATACTAAATAACGTTATACGTTATAACGTAATACTATATAACGTTATACGTTATAACGTAATACTATATAACGTTATACGTTATAACGTAATACTATATAACGTTATACGTTATACGCTAATACTATATAACGTTATACGTTATAACGTAATACTATATAACGTTATACGTTATAACGTAATACTATATAACGTTATACGTTATAACGTAATACTACATAACGTTATACGTTATATGGTAATACTAAATAACGTTATACGTTATAACGTAATACTATATAACGTTATACGTTACATGGTGATACTATATAACGTTATTCGTTACATGGTGATACTATATAACGTTATAACGTAATACTATATAACGTTATACGTTATATGGTAATACTATATAACGTTATACGTCATAACGTAATACTATATAACGTTATACGTTATATGGTAATACTAAATAACGTTATACGATATAACGTAATACTATATAACGTTATACGTTATATGGTGATACTATATAACGTTATAACGTAATACTATATAACGTAATACGTTATAACGTAATACTATATAACGTTATGCGATATAACGTAATACTATATAACGTTATACGTTATATGGTGATACTATATAACGTTATAACGTAATACTATATAACGTTATACGTTATAACGTAATACTATATAACGTTATACGTTATAACGTAATACTATATAACGTTATACGTTATAACGTAATACTACATAACGTTATACGTTATAACGTAATACTATATAACGTTATACGTTATAACGTAATACTATATAACGTTATACGTTATAACGTAATACTATATAACGTTATACGTTATAACGTAATACTATATAACGTTATACGTTATAACGTAATACTATATAACGTTATACGTTATAACGTAATACTATATAACGTTATACATTATATGGTAATACTATATAACGATATACGTTATAACGTAATACTATATAACGTTATACGTTATAACGTAATACTATATAACGTTATACGTTATAACGTAATACTATATAACGTTATACGTTATATGGTAATACTATATAACGTTATACGTTATAACGTAATACTATATAACGTTATACGTTATAACGTAATACTATATAATGTTATACGTTTTAGCGTAATACTACATAACGCTATACGTTATATGGTAATACTAAATAACGTTATACGTTATAACGTAATACTATATAACGTTATACGTTATATGGTAATACTAAATAACGTTATACGTTATAACGTAATACTATATAACGTTATACGTTATAACGTAATACTATATAACGTTATACGTTATAACGTAATACTATATAACGTTATACGTTATACGCTAATACTATATAACGTTATACGTTATAACGTAATACTATATAACGTTATACGTTATAACGTAATACTATATAACGTTATACGTTATAACGTAATACTACATAACGTTATACGTTATATGGTAATACTAAATAACGTTATACGTTATAACGTAATACTATATAACGTTATACGTTACATGGTGATACTATATAACGTTATTCGTTACATGGTGATACTATATAACGTTATACGTTACATGGTGATACTATATAACGTTATACGTTATAACGTAATACTATATAATGTTATACGTTATAACGTAATACTATATAATGTTATACGTTATAACGTAATACTATATAACGTTATACGTTATAACGTAATACTATATAACGTTATACGTTATAACGTAATACTATATAACGTAATACGTTATAACGTAATACTATATAACGTTATACGATATAACGTAATACTATATAACGTTATACGTTATATGGTGATACTATATAACGTTATAACGTAATACTATATAACGTTATACGTTATATGGTAATACTATATAACGTTATACGTCATAACGTAATACTATATAACGTTATACGTTATATGGTAATACTAAATAACGTTATACGATATAACGTAATACTATATAACGTTATACGTTATAACGTAATACTATATAACGTTATACGTTATAACGTAACACTATATAACGTTATATGTTATAACGTAATACTACATAACGTTATACGTTATATGGTAATACTAAATAACGTTATACGATATAACGTAATACTATATAACGTTATACGTTATAACGTAATACTATATAACGTTATACGTTATAACGTAATACTATATAACGTTATACGTTATACGTTATAACGTAATACTATATAACGTTATTCGTTACATGGTGATACTATATAACGTTATAACGTAATAGTATATAACGTTATACGTTATACCGTAATACTATATAACGTTATACGTGATATGGTAATACTATATAACGTTATACGTTATAACGTAATACTATAAAACGTTATACGTTATAACGTAATACTACATAACGTTATACGTTATATGGTAATACTAAATAACGTTATACGTTATAACGTAATACTATATAACGTTATACGTTATAACGTAATACTATATAACGTTATTCGTTACATGGTGATACTATATAACGTTATAACGTAATAGTATATAACGTTATACGTTATACCGTAATACTATATAACGTTATACGTGATATGGTAATACTATATAACGTTATACGTTATAACGTAATACTATATAACGTTATACGTTATAACGTAATACTACATAACGTTATACGTTATATGGTAATACTAAATAACGTTATACGTTATAGCGTAATACTATATAACGTTATACGTTATAACGTAACACTATATAACGTTATACGTTATAACGTAATACTACATAACGTTATACGTTAGATGGTAATACTATATAACGTTATACGTTATATGGTAATACTATATAACGTTATACGTTACATGGTGATACTATATAACGTTATACGTTACATGGTGATACTATATAACGTTATACGTTACATGGTGATACTATATAACGTTATACGTTATAACGTAATACTATATAATGTTATACGTTATAACGTAATACTATATAATGTTATACGTTATAACGTAATACTATATAACGTTATACGTTATAACGTAATACTACATAACGTTATACGTTATATGGTAATACTAAATAACGTTATACGTTATAACGTAATACTATATAACGTTATACGTTATAACGTAATACTATATAACGTTATACGTTATAACGTAATACTATATAACGTTATACGTTATAACGTAATACTATATAACGTTATACGTAATAACGTAATACTATATAACGTTATACGATATAACGTAATACTATATAACGTTATACGTTATATTGTGATACTATATAACGTTATAACGTAATACTATATAACGTTATACGTTATATGGTAATACTATATAACGTTATACGTCATAACGCAATACTATATAACGTTATACGTTATAACGTAATACTATATAACGTTATACGTTATAACGTAATACTATATAACGTTATACGTTATAACGTAATACTACATAACGTTATACGTTATATGGTAATACTAAATAACGTTATACGTTATAACGTAATACTATATAACGTTATACGTTATAACGTAATACTATATAACGTTATACGTTATAACGTAATACTATATAACGTTATACGTTATAACGTAATACTATATAACGTTATACGTTATAACGTAATACTATATAACGTTATACGTTATAACGTAATACTACATAACGTTATACGTTATATGGTAATACTATATAACGTTATACGTTACATGGTGATACTATATAACGTTATACGTTACATGGTGATACTATTTAACGTTATACGTTACATGGTGATACTATATAACGTTATACGTTATAACGTAATACTATATAACGTTATACGTTATATGGTAATACTATATAACGTTATACGTTATAACGTAATACTATATAACGTTATACGTTATAACGTAATACTATATAACGTTATACGTTATAACGTAATACTATATAACGTTATACGTTATACGTTATAACGTAATACTATATAACGTTATTCGTTACATGGTGATACTATATAACGTTATAACGTAATAGTATATAACGTTATACGTTATACCGTAATACTATATAACGTTATACGTGATATGGTAATACTATATAACGTTATACGTTATAACGTAATACTATATAACGTTATACGTTATAACGTAATACTATATAACGTTATACGTTATATGGTAATACTATATAACGTTATACGTTATAACGTAATACTATATAACGTTATACGTTATAACGTAATACTATATAACGTTATACGTTATAACGTAATACTATATAACGTTATTCGTTACATGGTGATACTATATAACGTTATAACGTAATAGTATATAACGTTATACGTTATACCGTAATACTATATAACGTTATACGTGATATGGTAATACTATATAACGTTATACGTTATAACGTAATACTATATAACGTTATACGTTATAACGTAATACTACATAACGTTATACGTTATATGGTAATACTAAATAACGTTATACGTTATAGCGTAATACTATATAACGTTATACGTTATAACGTAATACTATATAACGTTATACGTTATAACGTAATACTACATAACGTTATACGTGATATGGTAATACTATATAACGTTATACGTTATAACGTAATACTATATAACGTTATACGTTATAACGTAATACTATATAACGTTATACGTTATATGGTAATACTATATAACGTTATACGTTATAACGTAATACTATATAACGTTATACGTTATAACGTAATACTATATAACGTTATATGTTATAACGTAATACTACATAACGTTATACGTTATATGGTAATACTATATAACGTTATACGTTATAACGTAATACTATATAACGTTATACGTTATAACGTGATACTATATAACGTTATATGTTATAACGTAATACTACATAACGTTATACGTTATATGGTAATACTAAATAACGTTATACGATATAACGTAATACTATATAACGTTATACGTTATAACGTAATACTATATAACGTTATACGTTATAACGTAATACTATATAACGTTATACGTTTTAACGTAATACTACATAACGTTATACGTTATATGGTAATACTAAATAACGTTATACGTTATAACGTAATACTATATAACGTTATACGTTATATGGTAATACTATATAACGTTATACGTTATATGGTAATACTATATAACGTTATACGTTACATGGTGATACTATATAACGTTATTCGTTACATGGTGATACTATATAACGTTATACGTTACATGGTGTTACTATATAACGTTATACGTTATAACGTAATACTATATAATGTTATACGTTATAACGTAATACTATATAATGTTATACGTTATAACGTAATACTATATAACGTTATACGTTATAACGTAATACTATATAACGTTATACGTTATAACGTAATACTATATAACGTAATACGTTATAACGTAATACTATATAACGTTATACGATATAACGTAATACTATATAACGTTATACGTTATATGGTGATACTATATAACGTTATAACGTAATACTATATAACGTTATACGTTATATGGTAATACTATATAACGTTATACGTCATAACGTAATACTATATAACGTTATACGTTATAACGTAATACTATATAACGTTATACGTTATAACGTAATACTATATAACGTTATACGTTATAACGTAATACTATATAACGTTATACGTTATAACGTAATACTATATAACGTTATACGTTATAACGTAATACTATATAACGTTATACGTTATAACGTAATACTATATAACGTTATACGTTATAACGTAATACTATATAACGTTATACGTTATAACGTAATACTATATAACGTTATACGTTATATGGTAATACTATATAACGATATACGTTATAACGTAATACTATATAACGTTATACGTTATAACTTAATACTATATAACGTTATACGTTTTAGCGTAATACTACATAACGCTATACGTTATATGGTAATACTAAATAACGTTATACGTTATAACGTAATACTATATAACGTTATACGTTATATGGTAATACTATATAACGTTATACGTTATATGGTAATACTATATAACGTTATACGTTACATGGTGATACTATATAACGTTATTCGTTACATGGTGATACTATATAACGTTATACGTTACATGGTGATACTATATAACGTTATACGTTATAACGTAATACTATATAATGTTATACGTTATAACGTAATACTATATAATGTTATACGTTATAACGTAATACTATATAACGTTATACGTTATAACGTAATACTATATAACGTTATACGTTATAACGTAATACTATATAACGTAATACGTTATAACGTAATACTATATAACGTTATACGATATAACGTAATACTATATAACGTTATACGTTATATGGTGATACTATATAACGTTATAACGTAATACTATATAACGTTATACGTTATATGGTAATACTATATAACGTTATACGTTATAACGTAATACTATATAACGTTATACGTTATAACGTAATACTATATAACGTTATACGTTATAACGTAATACTATATAATGTTATACGTTATAACGTAATACTATATAATGTTATACGTCATAACGTAATACTATATAACGTTATACGTTATAACGTAATACTATATAACGTTATACGTTATAACGTAATACTATATAACGTAATACGTTATAACGTAATACTATATAACGTTATACGATATAACGTAATACTATATAACGTTATACGTTATATGGTGATACTATATAACGTTATAACGTAATACTATATAACGTAATACGTTATAACGTAATACTATATAACGTTATACGATATAACGTAATACTATATAACGTTATACGTTATATGGTGATACTATATAACGTTATAACGTAATACTATATAACGTTATACGTTATAACGTAATACTATATAACGTTATACGTTATAACGTAATACTATATAACGTTATACGTTATAACGTAATACTATATAACGTTATACGTTATAACGTAATACTATATAACGTTATACGTTATAACGTAATACTATATAACGTTATACGTTATAACGTAATACTATATAACGTTATACGTTATAACGTAATACTATATAACGTTATACGTTATAACGTAATACTATATAACGTTATACGTTATATGGTAATACTATATAACGATATACGTTATAACGTAATACTATATAACGTTATACGTTATAACGTAATACTATATAACGTTATACGTTATAACGTAATACTACATAACGTTATACGTTATATGGTAATACTAAATAACGTTATACGTTATAACGTAATACTATATAACGTTATACGTTATATGGTAATACTATATAACGTTATACGTTATATGGTAATACTATATAACGTTATACGTTACATGGTGATACTATATAACGTTATTCGTTACATGGTGATACTATATAACGTTATACGTTACATGGTGATACTATATAACGTTATACGTTATAACGTAATACTATATAATGTTATACGTTATAACGTAATACTATATAATGTTATTCGTTATAACGTAATACTATATAACGTTATACGTTATAACGTAATACTATATAACGTTATACGTTATAACGTAATACTATATAACGTAATACGTTATAACGTAATACTATATAACGTTATACGATATAACGTAGTACTATATAACGTTATACGTTATATGGTGATACTATATAACGTTATAACGTAATACTATATAACGTTATACGTTATATGGTAATACTATATAACGTTATACGTTATAACGTAATACTATATAACGTTATACGTTATAACGTAATACTATATAACGTTATACGTTATAACGTAATACTATATAATGTTATACGTTATAACGTAATACTATATAATGTTATACGTTATAACGTAATACTATATAACGTTATACGTTATAACGTAATGCTATATAACGTTATACGTTATAACGTAATACTATATAACGTTATACGTTATAACGTAATACTATATAACGTAATACGTTATAACGTAATACTATATAACGTTATACGATATAACGTAATACTATATAACGTTATACGTTATATGGTGATACTATATAACGTTATAACGTAATACTATATAACGTAATACGTTATAACGTAATACTATATAACGTTATACGATATAACGTAATACTATATAACGTTATACGTTATATGGTGATACTATATAACGTTATAACGTAATACTATATAACGTTATACGTTATAACGTAATACTATATAACGTTATACGTTATAACGTAATACTATATAACGTTATACGTTATAACGTAATACTATATAACGTTATACGTTATAACGTAATACTATATAACGTTATACGTTATAACGTAATACTATATAACGTTATACGTTATAACGTAATACTATATAACGTTATACGTTATAACGTAATACTATATAACGTTATACGTTATATGGTAATACTATATAACGATATACGTTATAACGTAATACTATATAACGTTATACGTTATAACGTAATACTATATAACGTTATACGTTATAACGTAATACTATATAACGTTATACGTTATATGGTAATACTATATAACGTTATACGTTATAACGTAATACTATATAACGTTATACGTTATAACGTAATACTATATAATGTTATACGTTTTAGCGTAATACTACATAACGCTATACGTTATATGGTAATACTAAATAACGTTATACGTTATAACGTAATACTATATAACGTTATACGTTATATGGTAATACTAAATAACGTTATACGTTATAACGTAATACTATATAACGTTATACGTTATAACGTAATACTATATAACGTTATACGTTATAACGTAATACTATATAATGTTATACGTTATAACGTAATACTATATAACGTAATACGTTATAACGTAATACTATATAACGTTATGCGATATAACGTAATACTATATAACGTTATACGTTATATGGTGATACTATATAACGTTATAACGTAATACTATATAACGTTATACGTTATATGGTAATACTATATAACGTTATACGTTATAACGTAATACTATATAACGTTATACGTTATAACGTAATACTATATAACGTTATACGTTATAACGTAATACTATATAATGTTATACGTTATAACGTAATACTATATAATGTTATACGTCATAACGTAATACTATATAACGTTATACGTTATAACGTAATACTATATAACGTAATACGTTATAACGTAATACTATATAACGTTATACGATATAACGTAATACTATATAACGTTATACGTTATATGGTGATACTATATAACGTTATAACGTAATACTATATAACGTAATACGTTATAACGTAATACTATATAACGTTATACGTTATAACGTAATACTACATAACGTTATACGTTATATGGTAATACTAAATAACGTTATACGTTATAACGTAATACTATATAACGTTATACGTTATATGGTAATACTATATAACGTTATACGTTATATGGTAATACTATATAACGTTATACGTTACATGGTGATACTATATAACGTTATTCGTTACATGGTGATACTATATAACGTTATACGTTACATGGTGATACTATATAACGTTATACGTTATAACGTAATACTATATAATGTTATACGTTATAACGTAATACTATATAATGTTATACGTTATAACGTAATACTATATAACGTTATACGTTATAACGTAATACTATATAACGTTATACGTTATAACGTAATACTATATAACGTAATACGTTATAACGTAATACTATATAACGTTATACGATATAACGTAGTACTATATAACGTTATACGTTATATGGTGATACTATATAACGTTATAACGTAATACTATATAACGTTATACGTTATATGGTAATACTATATAACGTTATACGTTATAACGTAATACTATATAACGTTATACGTTATAACGTAATACTATATAACGTTATACGTTATAACGTAATACTATATAATGTTATACGTTATAACGTAATACTATATAATGTTATACGTTATAACGTAATACTATATAACGTTATACGTTATAACGTAATACTATATAACGTTATACGTTATAACGTAATACTATATAACGTAATACGTTATAACGTAATACTATATAACGTTATACGATATAACGTAATACTATATAACGTTATACGTTATATGGTGATACTATATAACGTTATAACGTAATACTATAGAACGTAATACGTTATAACGTAATACTATATAACGTTATACGATATAACGTAATACTATATAACGTTATACGTTATATGGTGATACTATATAACGTTATAACGTAATACTATATAACGTTATACGTTATAACGTAATACTATATAACGTTATACGTTATAACGTAATACTATATAACGTTATACGTTATAACGTAATACTACATAACGTTATACGTTATAACGTAATACTATATAACGTTATACGTTATAACGTAATACTATATAACGTTATACGTTATAACGTAATACTATATAACGTTATACGTTATAACGTAATACTATATAACGTTATACGTTATAACGTAATACTATATAACGTTATACGTTATAACGTAATACTATATAACGTTATACGTTATATGGTAATACTATATAACGATATACGTTATAACGTAATACTATATAACGTTATACGTTATAACGTAATACTATATAACGTTATACGTTATAACGTAATACTATATAACGTTATACGTTATATGGTAATACTATATAACGTTATACGTTATAACGTAATACTATATAACGTTATACGTTATAACGTAATACTATATAATGTTATACGTTTTAGCGTAATACTACATAACGCTATACGTTATATGGTAATACTAAATAACGTTATACGTTATAACGTAATACTATATAACGTTATACGTTATATGGTAATACTAAATAACGTTATACGTTATAACGTAATACTATATAACGTTATACGTTATAACGTAATACTATATAACGTTATACGTTATAACGTAATACTATATAACGTTATACGTTATACGCTAATACTATATAACGTTATACGTTATAACGTAATACTATATAACGTTATACGTTATAACGTAATACTATATAACGTTATACGTTATAACGTAATACTACATAACGTTATACGTTATATGGTAATACTAAATAACGTTATACGTTATAACGTAATACTATATAACGTTATACGTTACATGGTGATACTATATAACGTTATTCGTTACATGGTGATACTATATAACGTTATACGTTACATGGTGATTCTATATAACGTTATACGTTATAACGTAATACTATATAATGTTATACGTTATAACGTAATACTATATAATGTTATACGTTATAACGTAATACTATATAACGTTATACGTTATAACGTAATACTATATAACGTTATACGTTATAACGTAATACTATATAACGTAATACGTTATAACGTAATACTATATAACGTTATACGATATAACGTAATACTATATAACGTTATACGTTATATGGTGATACTATATAACGTTATAACGTAATACTATATAACGTTATACGTTATATGGTAATACTATATAACGTTATACGTCATAACGTAATACTATATAACGTTATACGTTATATGGTAATACTAAATAACGTTATACGATATAACGTAATACTATATAACGTTATACGTTATAACGTAATACTATATAACGTTATACGTTATAACGTAATACTATATAACGTTATATGTTATAACGTAATACTACATAACGTTATACGTTATATGGTAATACTAAATAACGTTATACGATATAACGTAATACTATATAACGTTATACGTTATAACGTAATACTATATAACGTTATACGTTATAACGTAATACTATATAACGTTATACGTTATACGTTATAACGTAATACTATATAACGTTATTCGTTACATGGTGATACTATATAACGTTATAACGTAATAGTATATAACGTTATACGTTATACCGTAATACTATATAACGTTATACGTGATATGGTAATACTATATAACGTTATACGTTATAACGTAATACTATATAACGTTATACGTTATAACGTAATACTACATAACGTTATACGTTATATGGTAATACTAAATAACGTTATACGTTATAACGTAATACTATATAACGTTATACGTTATAACGTAATACTATATAACGTTATTCGTTACATGGTGATACTATATAACGTTATAACGTAATAGTATATAACGTTATACGTTATACCGTAATACTATATAACGTTATACGTGATATGGTAATACTATATAACGTTATACGTTGTAACGTAATACTATATAACGTTATACGTTATAACGTAATACTACATAACGTTATACGTTATATGGTAATACTAAATAACGTTATACGTTATAGCGTAATACTATATAACGTTATACGTTATAACGTAACACTATATAACGTTATACGTTATAACGTAATACTACATAACGTTATACGTTAGATGTTAATACTATATAACGTTATACGTTATATGGTAATACTATATAACGTTATACGTTACATGGTGATACTATATAACGTTATACGTTACATGGTGATACTATATAACGTTATACGTTACATGGTGATACTATATAACGTTATACGTTATAACGTAATACTATATAATGTTATACGTTATAACGTAATACTATATAATGTTATACGTTATAACGTAATACTATATAACGTTATACGTTATAACGTAATACTACATAACGTTATACGTTATATGGTAATACTAAATAACGTTATACGTTATAACGTAATACTATATAACGTTATACGTTATAACGTAATACTATATAACGTTATACGTTATAACGTAATACTATATAACGTTATACGTAATAACGTAATACTATATAACGTTATACGATATAACGTAATACTATATAACGTTATACGTTATATTGTGATACTATATAACGTTATAACGTAATACTATATAACGTTATACGTTATATGGTAATACTATATAACGTTATACGTCATAACGCAATACTATATAACGTTATACGTTATAACGTAATACTATATAACGTTATACGTTATAACGTAATACTATATAACGTTATACGTTATAACGTAATACTACATAACGTTATACGTTATATGGTAATACTAAATAACGTTATACGTTATAACGTAGTACTATATAACGTTATACGTTATAACGTAGTACTATATAACGTTATACGTTATAACGTAATACTATATAACGTTATACGTTATAACGTAATACTATATAACGTTATACGTTATAACGTAATACTATATAACGTTATACGTTATAACGTAATACTATATAACGTTATACGTTATAACGTAATACTACATAACGTTATACGTTATATGGTAATACTATATAACGTTATACGTTACATGGTGATACTATATAACGTTATACGTTACATGGTGATACTATTTAACGTTATACGTTACATGGTGATACTATATAACGTTATACGTTATAACGTAATACTATATAACGTTATACGTTATATGGTAATACTATATAACGTTATACGTTATAACGTAATACTATATAACGTTATACGTTATAACGTAATACTATATAACGTTATACGTTATAACGTAATACTATATAACGTTATACGTTATACGTTATAACGTAATACTATATAACGTTATTCGTTACATGGTGATACTATATAACGTTATAACGTAATAGTATATAACGTTATACGTTATACCGTAATACTATATAACGTTATACGTGATATGGTAATACTATATAACGTTATACGTTATAACGTAATACTATATAACGTTATACGTTATAACGTAATACTATATAACGTTATACGTTATATGGTAATACTATATAACGTTATACGTTATAATGTAATACTATATAACGTTATACGTTATAACGTAATACTATATAACGTTATACGTTATAACGTAATACTATATAACGTTATTCGTTACATGGTGATACTATATAACGTTATAACGTAATAGTATATAACGTTATACGTTATACCGTAATACTATATAACGTTATACGTGATATGGTAATACTATATAACGTTATACGTTATAACGTAATACTATATAACGTTATACGTTATAACGTAATACTACATAACGTTATACGTTATATGGTAATACTAAATAACGTTATACGTTATAGCGTAATACTATATAACGTTATACGTTATAACGTAATACTATATAACGTTATATGTTATAACGTAATACTACATAACGTTATACGTTATATGGTAATACTATATAACGTTATACGTTATAACGTAATACTATATAACGTTATACGTTATAACGTAATACTATATAACGTTATATGTTATAACGTAATACTACATAACGTTATACGTTATATGGTAATACTAAATAACGTTATACGATATAACGTAATACTATATAACGTTATACGTTATAACGTAATACTATATAACGTTATACGTATAACGTAATACTATATAACGTTATACGTTTTAACGTAATACTACATAACGTTATACGTTATATGGTAATACTAAATAACGTTATACGTTATAACGTAATACTATATAACGTTATACGTTATATGGTAATACTATATAACGTTATACGTTATATGGTAATACTATATAACGTTATACGTTACATGGTGATACTATATACGTTATTCGTTACATGGTGATACTATATAACGTTATACGTTACATGGTGTTACTATATAACGTTATACGTTATAACGTAATACTATATAATGTTATACGTTATAACGTAATACTATATAATGTTATACGTTATAACGTAATACTATATAACGTTATACGTTATAACGTAATACTATATAACGTTATACGTTATAACGTAATACTATATAACGTAATACGTTATAACGTAATACTATATAACGTTATACGATATAACGTAATACTATATAACGTTATACGTTATATGGTGATACTATATAACGTTATAACGTAATACTATATAACGTTATACGTTATATGGTAATACTATATAACGTTATACGTCATAACGTAATACTATATAACGTTATACGTTTATAACGTAATACTATATAACGTTATACGTTATAACGTAATACTATATAACGTTATACGTTATAACGTAATACTATATAACGTTATACGTTATAACGTAATACTATATAACGTTTTACGTTATAACGTAATACTATATAACGTTATACGTTATAACGTAATACTATATAACGTTATACGTTATAACGTAATACTATATAACGTTATACGTTATAACGTAATACTATATAACGTTATACGTTATATGGTAATACTATATAACGATATACGTTATAACGTAATACTATATAACGTTATACGTTATATGGTAATACTATATAACGTTATACGTTATAACGTAATACTATATAACGTTATACGTTATAACGTAATACTATATAACGTTATACGTTTTAGCGTAATACTACATAACGCTATACGTTATATGGTAATACTAAGTAACGTTATACGTTATAACGTAATACTATATAACGTTATACGTTATATGGTAATACTAAATAACGTTATACGTTATAACGTAATACTATATAACGTTATACGTTATAACGTAATACTATATAACGTTATACGTTATAACGTAATACTATATAACGTTATACGTTATACGGTAATACTATATAACGTTATACGTTATAACGTAATACTATATAACGTTATACGTTATAACGTAATACTATATAACGTTATACGTTATAACGTAATACTACATAACGTTATACGTTATATGGTAATACTAAATAACGTTATACGTTATAACGTAATACTATATAACGTTATACGTTATATGGTAATACTATATAACGTTATACGTTATATGGTAATACTATATAACGTTATACGTTACATGGTGATACTATATAACGTTATTCGTTACATGGTGATACTATATAACGTTATACGTTACATGGTGATACTATATAACGTTATACGTTATAACGTAATACTATATAATGTTATACGTTATAACGTAATACTATATAATGTTATACGTTATAACGTAATACTATATAACGTTATACGTTATAACGTAATACTATATAACGTTATACGTTATAACGTAATACTATATAACGTAATACGTTATAACGTAATACTATATAACGTTATACGATATAACGTAATACTATATAACGTTATACGTTATATGGTGATACTATATAACGTTATAACGTAATACTATATAACGTTATACGTTATATGGTAATACTATATAACGTTATACGTTATAACGTAATACTATATAACGTTATACGTTATAACGTAATACTATATAACGTTATACGTTATACGTAATACTATATAATGTTATACGTTATAACGTAATACTATATAATGTTATACGTTATAACGTAATACTATATAACGTTATACGTTATAACGTAATACTATATAACGTTATACGTTATAACGTAATACTATATAACGTAATACGTTATAACGTAATACTATATAACGTTATACGATATAACGTAATACTATATAACGTTATACGTTATATGGTGATACTATATAACGTTATAACGTAATACTATATAACGTAATACGTTATAACGTAATACTATATAACGTTATACGATATAACGTAATACTATATAACGTTATACGTTATATGGTGATACTATATAACGTTATAACGTAATACTATATAACGTTATACGTTATAACGTAATACTATATAACGTTATACGTTATAACGTAATACTATATAACGTTATACGTTATAACGTAATACTATATAACGTTATACGTTATAACGTAATACTATATAACGTTATACGTTATAACGTAATACTATATAACGTTATACGTTATAACGTAATACTATATAACGTTATACGTTATAACGTAATACTATATAACGTTATACGTTATAACGTAATACTATATAACGTTATACGTTATAACGTAATACTATATAACGTTATACGTTATATAGTAATACTATATAAACGTATATACGTTATAACGTAATACTATATAACGTTATACGTTATAACGTAATACTATATAACGTTATACGTTATAACGTAATACTATATAACGTTATACGTTATAACGGTAATACTATATAACGTTATACGTTATAACGTAATACATATAACGTTATACGTTATAACGTAATACTATATAACGTTATACGTTATAACGTAATACTACATAACGTTATACGTTATATGGTAATAC
>NW_027185180.1:0-23563 GCF_040668555.2 Bombus flavifrons
CAAAGCGATTTGCGAGCTGTTGGGCTTGTTTCGACGCTGAAACTGGCGTGTATTACATTCTGCACGTAAAAAGGAGTGAAATGATCTTTTAAACGTCGAAATATCTCAAACGGGAAGGAAATGACGGTTAGTTTTCATCAAAATCGACGAAATCAAAGCGATTTGCGAGAAGTTGGGCTTGTTTAGACGTTGAAACTTGCGTGTATTACATTCTGCACGTTAAATGGAGTAAAAAGAGCGCTTAAACGTCGAAATATCTCAAACGGGAAGGAAATGACGGTCAGTTTTCATCAAAATCGACGAAATCATCGAGATTTGCGAGCTGTTCCGCTTGTTTCGACGGTTAAACGGTTGTGCATTGCATTCTGCACGTAAAAAGGAGTGAAATGAGCTTTTAAACGTCGAAATATCTCAAACGGGAAGGAAATGACGGTCAGTTTTCATCAAAATGGACGAAAACATCGAGATTTGCGAGCTGTTCCGCTTGTTTCGACGGTCAAACGGTTGTTTGTTACATTCTGCAAGTAAAAAGGAGTGAAATGAGCGTTTAAACGTCGAAATATCTCAAACGGGAAGGAAATGACGGTCAGTTTTCATCAAAATCGACGAAATCAAAGCGATTTGCGAGAAGTTGGGCTTGTTTAGACGTTGAAACTTGCGTGTATTACATTCTGCACGTTAAATGGAGTAAAAAGAGCGCTTAAACGTCGAAATATCTCAAACGGGAAGGAAATGACGGTCAGTTTTCATCAAAATCGACGAAATCATCGAGATTTGCGAGCTGTTCCGCTTGTTTCGACGGTTAAACGGTTGTGCATTGCATTCTGCACGTAAAAAGGAGTGAAATGAGCTTTTAAACGTCGAAATATCTCAAACGGGAAGGAAATGACGGTCAGTTTTCATCAAAATCGACGAAATCAAAGCGATTTGCGAGCTGTTGGGCTTGTTTCGACGGTTAAACGGTTGTTTATTACATTCTGCAAGTAAAAAGGAGTGAAATGAGCGTTTAAACGTCGAAATATCTCAAACGGGAAGGAGATGTCGGTCAGTTTTCATCAAAATCGACGAAATCATCGAGATTTGCGAGCTGTTCCGCTTGTTTCGACGGTTAAACGGTTGTGCATTGCATTCTGCACGTAAAAAGGAGTGAAATGAGCTTTTAAACGTCGAAATATCTCAAACGGGAGAGAAATGACGGCCAGTTTTCATCAAAATGGACGAAAACATCGAGATTTGCGAGCTGTTCCGCTTGTTTCGACGGTTAAACGGTTGTGTATTGCATTCTGCACGTAAAAAGGAGTGAAATGAGCTTTTAGACGTCGAAATATCTCAAACGGGAAGGAAATGACGGTCAGCTTTCATCAAAATCGACGAAATCAAAGCGATTTGCGAGCTGTTGGGCTTGTTTCGACGCTGAAACTGGCGTGTATTACATTCTGCACGTAAAAAGGAGTGAAATGATCTTTTAAACGTCGAAATATCTCAAACGGGAAGGAAATGACGGTTAGTTTTCATCAAAATCGACGAAATCAAAGCGATTTGCGAGAAGTTGGGCTTGTTTAGACGTTGAAACTTGCGTGTATTACATTCTGCACGTTAAATGGAGTAAAAAGAGCGCTTAAACGTCGAAATATCTCAAACGGGAAGGAAATGACGGTCAGTTTTCATCAAAATCGACGAAATCATCGAGATTTGCGAGCTGTTCCGCTTGTTTCGACGGTTAAACGGTTGTGCATTGCATTCTGCACGTAAAAAGGAGTGAAATGAGCTTTTAAACGTCGAAATATCTCAAACGGGAAGGAAATGACGGTCAGTTTTCATCAAAATGGACGAAAACATCGAGATTTGCGAGCTGTTCCGCTTGTTTCGACGGTCAAACGGTTGTTTGTTACATTCTGCAAGTAAAAAGGAGTGAAATGAGCGTTTAAACGTCGAAATATCTCAAACGGGAAGGAAATGACGGTCAGTTTTCATCAAAATCGACGAAATCAAAGCGATTTGCGAGAAGTTGGGCTTGTTTAGACGTTGAAACTTGCGTGTATTACATTCTGCACGTTAAATGGAGTAAAAAGAGCGCTTAAACGTCGAAATATCTCAAACGGGAAGGAAATGACGGTCAGTTTTCATCAAAATCGACGAAATCATCGAGATTTGCGAGCTGTTCCGCTTGTTTCGACGGTTAAACGGTTGTGCATTGCATTCTGCACGTAAAAAGGAGTGAAATGAGCTTTTAAACGTCGAAATATCTCAAACGGGAAGGAAATGACGGTCAGTTTTCATCAAAATCGACGAAATCAAAGCGATTTGCGAGCTGTTGGGCTTGTTTCGACGGTTAAACGGTTGTTTATTACATTCTGCAAGTAAAAAGGAGTGAAATGAGCGTTTAAACGTCGAAATATCTCAAACGGGAAGGAAATGACGGTCAGTTTTCATCAAAATCGACGAAATCAAAGAGATTTGCGAGCTGTTCCGCTTGTATCGACGGTTAAACGGTTGTGCATTGCATTCTGCACGTAAAAAGGAGTGAAATGAGCTTTTAAACGTCGAAATATCTCAAACGGGAAGGAAATGACGGTCAGTTTTCATCAAAATCGACGAAATCAAAGAGATTTGCGAGCTGTTGGGCTTGTTTCGACGGTTAAACGGTTGTTTATTACATTCTGCAAGTAAAAAGGAGTGAAATGAGCGTTTAAACGTCGAAATATCTCAAACGGGAAGGAGATGTCGGTCAGTTTTCATCAAAATCGACGAAATCATCGAGATTTGCGAGCTGTTCCGCTTGTTCTGACGCTCAAACTGGCGTGTATAACATTCTGCACGTTAAATGGAGTAAAAAGAGCGCTTAAACGTCGAAATATCTCAAACGGGAAGGAAATGACGGTCAGTTTTCATCAAAATCGACGAAATCAATGCGATTTGCGAGATGTTGGGCTTGTACCGACGCTGAAACTGGCGTGTAGTACATTCTGCACGTTAAATGGAGTAAAAGGAGCGCTTAAACGTCGAAATATCTCAAACGGGAAGGAAATGACGGTCAGTTTTCATCAAAATCGACGAAATCAAAGCGATTTGCGAGAAGTTGGGCTTGTTTAGACGTTGAAACTTGCGTGTATTACATTCTGCACGTTAAATGGAGTAAAAAGAGCGCTTAAACGTCGAAATATCTCAAACGGGAAGGAAATGACGGTCAGTTTTCATCAAAATCGACGAAATCATCGAGATTTGCGAGCTGTTCCGCTTGTTTCGACGGTTAAACGGTTGTGCATTGCATTCTGCACGTAAAAAGGAGTGAAATGAGCTTTTAGACGTCGAAATATCTCAAACGGGAGAGAAATGACGGCCAGTTTTCATCAAAATGGACGAAAACATCGAGATTTGCGAGCTGTTCCGCTTGTTTCGACGGTTAAACGGTTGTGTATTGCATTCTGCACGTAAAAAGGAGTGAAATGAGCTTTTAGACGTCGAAATATCTCAAACGGGAAGGAAATGACGGTCAGCTTTCATCAAAATCGACGAAATCAAAGCGATTTGCGAGCTGTTGGGCTTGTTTCGACGCTGAAACTGGCGTGTATTACATTCTGCACGTAAAAAGGAGTGAAATGAGCTTTTAAACGTCGAAATATCTCAAACGGGAAGGAAATGACGGTCAGTTTTCATCAAAATCGACGAAATCAAAGCGATTTGCGAGAAGTTGGGCTTGTTTAGACGTTGAAACTTGCGTGTATTACATTCTGCACGTTAAATGGAGTAAAAAGAGCGCTTAAACGTCGAAATATCTCAAACGGGAAGGAAATGACGGTCAGTTTTCATCAAAATCGACGAAATCATCGAGATTTGCGAGCTGTTCCGCTTGTTTCGACGGTTAAACGGTTGTGCATTGCATTCTGCACGTAAAAAGGAGTGAAATGAGCTTTTAAACGTCGAAATATCTCAAACGGGAAGGAAATGACGGTCAGTTTTCATCAAAATGGACGAAAACATCGAGATTTGCGAGCTGTTCCGCTTGTTTCGACGGTGAAACGGTTGTTTATTACATTCTGCAAGTAAAAAGGAGTGAAATGAGCGTTTAAACGTCGAAATATCTCAAACGGGAAGGAAATGACGGTCAGTTTTCATCAAAATCGACGAAATCAAAGCGATTTGCGAGAAGTTGGGCTTGTTTAGACGTTGAAACTTGCGTGTATTACATTCTGCACGTTAAATGGAGTAAAAAGAGCGCTTAAACGTCGAAATATCTCAAACGGGAAGGAAATGACGGTCAGTTTTCATCAAAATCGACGAAATCATCGAGATTTGCGAGCTGTTCCGCTTGTTTCGACGGTTAAACGGTTGTGCATTGCATTCTGCACGTAAAAAGGAGTGAAATGAGCTTTTAAACGTCGAAATATCTCAAACGGGAAGGAAATGACGGTCAGTTTTCATCAAAATCGACGAAATCAAAGCGATTTGCGAGCTGTTGGGCTTGTTTCGACGGTTAAACGGTTGTTTATTACATTCTGCAAGTAAAAAGGAGTGAAATGAGCGTTTAAACGTCGAAATATCTCAAACGGGAAGGAAATGACGGTCAGTTTTCATCAAAATCGACGAAATCAAAGAGATTTGCGAGCTGTTCCGCTTGTTTCGACGGTTAAACGGTTGTGCATTGCATTCTGCACGTAAAAAGGAGTGAAATGAGCTTTTAAACGTCGAAATATCTCAAACGGGAAGGAAATGACGGTCAGTTTTCATCAAAATCGACGAAATCAAAGAGATTTGCGAGCTGTTGGGCTTGTTTCGACGGTTAAACGGTTGTTTATTACATTCTGCAAGTAAAAAGGAGTGAAATGAGCGTTTAAACGTCGAAATATCTCAAACGGGAAGGAGATGTCGGTCAGTTTTCATCAAAATCGACGAAATCATCGAGATTTGCGAGCTGTTCCGCTTGTTCTGACGCTCAAACTGGCGTGTATAACATTCTGCACGTTAAATGGAGTAAAAAGAGCGCTTAAACGTCGAAATATCTCAAACGGGAAGGAAATGACGGTCAGTTTTCATCAAAATCGACGAAATCAATGCGATTTGCGAGATGTTCCGCTTGTTTCGACGGTGAAACGGTTGTTTATTACATTCTGCAAGTAAAAAGGAGTGAAATGAGCGTTTAAACGTCGAAATATCTCAAACGGGAAGGAAATGACGGTCAGTTTTCATCAAAATCGACGAAATCATCGAGATTTGCGAGCTGTTCCGCTTGTTTCGAGGATGAAACTGGCGTGTATTACATTCTGCACGTTAAATGGTGTAAAACGAGCTCTTAAACGTCGAAATATCTCAAACGGGAAGGAAACGACGGTCAGTTTTCGTCAAAATCGACGAAATCATCGAGATTTGCGAGCTGTTCCGCTTGTTCTGACGCTCAAACTGGCGTGTATAACATTCTGCACGTTAAATGGAGTAAAAAGAGCGCTTAAACGTCGAAATATCTCAAACGGGAAGGAAATGACGGTCAGTTTTCATCAAAATCGACGAAATCAATGCGATTTGCGAGATGTTGGGCTTGTACCGACGCTGAAACTGGCGTGTAGTACATTCTGCACGTTAAATGGAGTAAAAGGAGCGCTTAAACGTCGAAATATCTCAAACGGGAAGGAAATGACGGTCAGTTTTCATCAAAATCGACGAAATCAAAGCGATTTGCGAGAAGTTGGGCTTGTTTAGACGTTGAAACTTGCGTGTATTACATTCTGCACGTTAAATGGAGTAAAAAGAGCGCTTAAACGTCGAAATATCTCAAACGGGAAGGAAATGACGGTCAGTTTTCATCAAAATCGACGAAATCATCGAGATTTGCGAGCTGTTCCGCTTGTTTCGACGGTTAAACGGTTGTGCATTGCATTCTGCACGTAAAAAGGAGTGAAATGAGCTTTTAAACGTCGAAATATCTCAAACGGGAAGGAAATGACGGTCAGTTTTCATCAAAATCGACGAAATCAAAGCGATTTGCGAGCTGTTGGGCTTGTTTCGACGGTTAAACGGTTGTTTATTACATTCTGCAAGTAAAAAGGAGTGAAATGAGCGTTTAAACGTCGAAATATCTCAAACGGGAAGGAGATGTCGGTCAGTTTTCATCAAAATCGACGAAATCATCGAGATTTGCGAGCTGTTCCGCTTGTTTCGACGGTTAAACGGTTGTGCATTGCATTCTGCACGTAAAAAGGAGTGAAATGAGCTTTTAAACGTCGAAATATCTCAAACGGGAAGGAAATGACGGTCAGTTTTCATCAAAATGGACGAAAACATCGAGATTTGCGAGCTGTTCCGCTTGTTTCGACGGTGAAACGGTTGTTTATTACATTCTGCAAGTAAAAAGGAGTGAAATGAGCGTTTAAACGTCGAAATATCTCAAACGGGAAGGAAATGACGGTCAGTTTTCATCAAAATCGACGAAATCAAAGCGATTTGCGAGAAGTTGGGCTTGTTTAGACGTTGAAACTTGCGTGTATTACATTCTGCACGTTAAATGGAGTAAAAAGAGCGCTTAAACGTCGAAATATCTCAAACGGGAAGGAAATGACGGTCAGTTTTCATCAAAATCGACGAAATCATCGAGATTTGCGAGCTGTTCCGCTTGTTTCGACGGTTAAACGGTTGTGCATTGCATTCTGCACGTAAAAAGGAGTGAAATGAGCTTTTAAACGTCGAAATATCTCAAACGGGAAGGAAATGACGGTCAGTTTTCATCAAAATCGACGAAATCAAAGCGATTTGCGAGCTGTTGGGCTTGTTTCGACGGTTAAACGGTTGTTTATTACATTCTGCAAGTAAAAAGGAGTGAAATGAGCGTTTAAACGTCGAAATATCTCAAACGGGAAGGAAATGACGGTCAGTTTTCATCAAAATCGACGAAATCAAAGAGATTTGCGAGCTGTTCCGCTTGTTTCGACGGTTAAACGGTTGTGCATTGCATTCTGCACGTAAAAAGGAGTGAAATGAGCTTTTAAACGTCGAAATATCTCAAACGGGAAGGAAATGACGGTCAGTTTTCATCAAAATCGACGAAATCAAAGAGATTTGCGAGCTGTTGGGCTTGTTTCGACGGTTAAACGGTTGTTTATTACATTCTGCAAGTAAAAAGGAGTGAAATGAGCGTTTAAACGTCGAAATATCTCAAACGGGAAGGAGATGTCGGTCAGTTTTCATCAAAATCGACGAAATCATCGAGATTTGCGAGCTGTTCCGCTTGTTCTGACGCTCAAACTGGCGTGTATAACATTCTGCACGTTAAATGGAGTAAAAAGAGCGCTTAAACGTCGAAATATCTCAAACGGGAAGGAAATGACGGTCAGTTTTCATCAAAATCGACGAAATCAATGCGATTTGCGAGATGTTGGGCTTGTACCGACGCTGAAACTGGCGTGTAGTACATTCTGCACGTTAAATGGAGTAAAAGGAGCGCTTAAACGTCGAAATATCTCAAACGGGAAGGAAATGACGGTCAGTTTTCATCAAAATCGACGAAATCAAAGCGATTTGCGAGAAGTTGGGCTTGTTTAGACGTTGAAACTTGCGTGTATTACATTCTGCACGTTAAATGGAGTAAAAAGAGCGCTTAAACGTCGAAATATCTCAAACGGGAAGGAAATGACGGTCAGTTTTCATCAAAATCGACGAAATCATCGAGATTTGCGAGCTGTTCCGCTTGTTTCGACGGTTAAACGGTTGTGCATTGCATTCTGCACGTAAAAAGGAGTGAAATGAGCTTTTAAACGTCGAAATATCTCAAACGGGAAGGAAATGACGGTCAGTTTTCATCAAAATCGACGAAATCAAAGCGATTTGCGAGCTGTTCCGCTTGTTTCGACGGTTAAACGGTTGTGCATTGCATTCTGCACGTAAAAAGGAGTGAAATGAGCTTTTAAACGTCGAAATATCTCAAACGGGAGAGAAATGACGGCCAGTTTTCATCAAAATGGACGAAAACATCGAGATTTGCGAGCTGTTCCGCTTGTTTCGACGGTGAAACGGTTGTTTATTACATTCTGCAAGTAAAAAGGAGTGAAATGAGCGTTTAAACGTCGAAATATCTCAAACGGGAAGGAAATGACGGTCAGTTTTCATCAAAATCGACGAAATCATCGAGATTTGCGAGCTGTTCCGCTTGTTTCGAGGATGAAACTGGCGTGTATTACATTCTGCACGTTAAATGGTGTAAAACGAGCTCTTAAACGTCGAAATATCTCAAACGGGAAGGAAACGACGGTCAGTTTTCGTCAAAATCGACGAAATCATCGAGATTTGCGAGCTGTTCCGCTTGTTCTGACGCTCAAACTGGCGTGTATAACATTCTGCACGTTAAATGGAGTAAAAAGAGCGCTTAAACGTCGAAATATCTCAAACGGGAAGGAAATGACGGTCAGTTTTCATCAAAATCGACGAAATCAATGCGATTTGCGAGATGTTGGGCTTGTACCGACGCTGAAACTGGCGTGTAGTACATTCTGCACGTTAAATGGAGTAAAAGGAGCGCTTAAACGTCGAAATATCTCAAACGGGAAGGAAATGACGGTCAGTTTTCATCAAAATCGACGAAATCAAAGCGATTTGCGAGAAGTTGGGCTTGTTTAGACGTTGAAACTTGCGTGTATTACATTCTGCACGTTAAATGGAGTAAAAAGAGCGCTTAAACGTCGAAATATCTCAAACGGGAAGGAAATGACGGTCAGTTTTCATCAAAATCGACGAAATCATCGAGATTTGCGAGCTGTTCCGCTTGTTTCGACGGTTAAACGGTTGTGCATTGCATTCTGCACGTAAAAAGGAGTGAAATGAGCTTTTAAACGTCGAAATATCTCAAACGGGAAGGAAATGACGGTCAGTTTTCATCAAAATCGACGAAATCAAAGCGATTTGCGAGCTGTTGGGCTTGTTTCGACGGTTAAACGGTTGTTTATTACATTCTGCAAGTAAAAAGGAGTGAAATGAGCGTTTAAACGTCGAAATATCTCAAACGGGAAGGAGATGTCGGTCAGTTTTCATCAAAATCGACGAAATCATCGAGATTTGCGAGCTGTTCCGCTTGTTTCGACGGTTAAACGGTTGTGCATTGCATTCTGCACGTAAAAAGGAGTGAAATGAGCTTTTAAACGTCGAAATATCTCAAACGGGAAGGAAATGACGGTCAGTTTTCATCAAAATGGACGAAAACATCGAGATTTGCGAGCTGTTCCGCTTGTTTCGACGGTGAAACGGTTGTTTATTACATTCTGCAAGTAAAAAGGAGTGAAATGAGCGTTTAAACGTCGAAATATCTCAAACGGGAAGGAAATGACGGTCAGTTTTCATCAAAATCGACGAAATCAAAGCGATTTGCGAGAAGTTGGGCTTGTTTAGACGTTGAAACTTGCGTGTATTACATTCTGCACGTTAAATGGAGTAAAAAGAGCGCTTAAACGTCGAAATATCTCAAACGGGAAGGAAATGACGGTCAGTTTTAATCAAAATCGACGAAATCATCGAGATTTGCGAGCTGTTCCGCTTGTTTCGACGGTTAAACGGTTGTGCATTGCATTCTGCACGTAAAAAGGAGTGAAATGAGCTTTTAAACGTCGAAATATCTCAAACGGGAAGGAAATGACGGTCAGTTTTCATCAAAATCGACGAAATCAAAGCGATTTGCGAGCTGTTGGGCTTGTTTCGACGGTTAAACGGTTGTTTATTACATTCTGCAAGTAAAAAGGAGTGAAATGAGCGTTTAAACGTCGAAATATCTCAAACGGGAAGGAAATGACGGTCAGTTTTCATCAAAATCGACGAAATCAAAGAGATTTGCGAGCTGTTCCGCTTGTTTCGACGGTTAAACGGTTGTGCATTGCATTCTGCACGTAAAAAGGAGTGAAATGAGCTTTTAAACGTCGAAATATCTCAAACGGGAAGGAAATGACGGTCAGTTTTCATCAAAATCGACGAAATCAAAGAGATTTGCGAGCTGTTGGGCTTGTTTCGACGGTTAAACGGTTGTTTATTACATTCTGCAAGTAAAAAGGAGTGAAATGAGCGTTTAAACGTCGAAATATCTCAAACGGGAAGGAGATGTCGGTCAGTTTTCATCAAAATCGACGAAATCATCGAGATTTGCGAGCTGTTCCGCTTGTTTCGACGGTTAAACGGTTGTGCATTGCATTCTGCACGTAAAAAGGAGTGAAATGAGCTTTTAAACGTCGAAATATCTCAAACGGGAGAGAAATGACGGCCAGTTTTCATCAAAATGGACGAAAACATCGAGATTTGCGAGCTGTTCCGCTTGTTTCGACGGTGAAACGGTTGTTTATTACATTCTGCAAGTAAAAAGGAGTGAAATGAGCGTTTAAACGTCGAAATATCTCAAACGGGAAGGAAATGACGGTCAGTTTTCATCAAAATCGACGAAATCATCGAGATTTGCGAGCTGTTCCGCTTGTTTCGAGGATGAAACTGGCGTGTATTACATTCTGCACGTTAAATGGTGTAAAACGAGCTCTTAAACGTCGAAATATCTCAAACGGGAAGGAAACGACGGTCAGTTTTCGTCAAAATCGACGAAATCATCGAGATTTGCGAGCTGTTCCGCTTGTTCTGACGCTCAAACTGGCGTGTATAACATTCTGCACGTTAAATGGAGTAAAAAGAGCGCTTAAACGTCGAAATATCTCAAACGGGAAGGAAATGACGGTCAGTTTTCATCAAAATCGACGAAATCAATGCGATTTGCGAGATGTTGGGCTTGTACCGACGCTGAAACTGGCGTGTAGTACATTCTGCACGTTAAATGGAGTAAAAGGAGCGCTTAAACGTCGAAATATCTCAAACGGGAAGGAAATGACGGTCAGTTTTCATCAAAATCGACGAAATCAAAGCGATTTGCGAGAAGTTGGGCTTGTTTAGACGTTGAAACTTGCGTGTATTACATTCTGCACGTTAAATGGAGTAAAAAGAGCGCTTAAACGTCGAAATATCTCAAACGGGAAGGAAATGACGGTCAGTTTTCATCAAAATCGACGAAATCATCGAGATTTGCGAGCTGTTCCGCTTGTTTCGACGGTTAAACGGTTGTGCATTGCATTCTGCACGTAAAAAGGAGTGAAATGAGCTTTT
Organism: Bombus flavifrons; assembly: GCF_040668555.2. NCBI lineage: Eukaryota > Metazoa > Arthropoda > Insecta > Hymenoptera > Apidae > Bombus > Bombus flavifrons. Next base: position 11,107 of record NW_027185180.1, read on the forward strand.
AAACGTCGAAATATCTCAAACGGGAAGGAAATGACGGTCAGTTTTCATCAAAATCGACGAAATCAAAGCGATTTGCGAGCTGTTGGGCTTGTTTCGACGGTTAAACGGTTGTTTATTACATTCTGCAAGTAAAAAGGAGTGAAATGAGCGTTTAAACGTCGAAATATCTCAAACGGGAAGGAGATGTCGGTCAGTTTTCATCAAAATCGACGAAATCATCGAGATTTGCGAGCTGTTCCGCTTGTTTCGACGGTTAAACGGTTGTGCATTGCATTCTGCACGTAAAAAGGAGTGAAATGAGCTTTTAAACGTCGAAATATCTCAAACGGGAAGGAAATGACGGTCAGTTTTCATCAAAATGGACGAAAACATCGAGATTTGCGAGCTGTTCCGCTTGTTTCGACGGTGAAACGGTTGTTTATTACATTCTGCAAGTAAAAAGGAGTGAAATGAGCGTTTAAACGTCGAAATATCTCAAACGGGAAGGAAATGACGGTCAGTTTTCATCAAAATCGACGAAATCAAAGCGATTTGCGAGAAGTTGGGCTTGTTTAGACGTTGAAACTTGCGTGTATTACATTCTGCACGTTAAATGGAGTAAAAAGAGCGCTTAAACGTCGAAATATCTCAAACGGGAAGGAAATGACGGTCAGTTTTCATCAAAATCGACGAAATCATCGAGATTTGCGAGCTGTTCCGCTTGTTTCGACGGTTAAACGGTTGTGCATTGCATTCTGCACGTAAAAAGGAGTGAAATGAGCTTTTAAACGTCGAAATATCTCAAACGGGAAGGAAATGACGGTCAGTTTTCATCAAAATCGACGAAATCAAAGCGATTTGCGAGCTGTTGGGCTTGTTTCGACGGTTAAACGGTTGTTTATTACATTCTGCAAGTAAAAAGGAGTGAAATGAGCGTTTAAACGTCGAAATATCTCAAACGGGAAGGAAATGACGGTCAGTTTTCATCAAAATCGACGAAATCAAAGAGATTTGCGAGCTGTTCCGCTTGTTTCGACGGTTAAACGGTTGTGCATTGCATTCTGCACGTAAAAAGGAGTGAAATGAGCTTTTAAACGTCGAAATATCTCAAACGGGAAGGAAATGACGGTCAGTTTTCATCAAAATCGACGAAATCAAAGAGATTTGCGAGCTGTTGGGCTTGTTTCGACGGTTAAACGGTTGTTTATTACATTCTGCAAGTAAAAAGGAGTGAAATGAGCGTTTAAACGTCGAAATATCTCAAACGGGAAGGAGATGTCGGTCAGTTTTCATCAAAATCGACGAAATCATCGAGATTTGCGAGCTGTTCCGCTTGTTCTGACGCTCAAACTGGCGTGTATAACATTCTGCACGTTAAATGGAGTAAAAAGAGCGCTTAAACGTCGAAATATCTCAAACGGAAGGAAATGACGGTCAGTTTTCATCAAAATCGACGAAATCAATGCGATTTGCGAGATGTTGGGCTTGTACCGACGCTGAAACTGGCGTGTAGTACATTCTGCACGTTAAATGGAGTAAAAGGAGCGCTTAAACGTCGAAATATCTCAAACGGGAAGGAAATGACGGTCAGTTTTCATCAAAATCGACGAAATCAAAGCGATTTGCGAGAAGTTGGGCTTGTTTAGACGTTGAAACTTGCGTGTATTACATTCTGCACGTTAAATGGAGTAAAAAGAGCGCTTAAACGTCGAAATATCTCAAACGGGAAGGAAATGACGGTCAGTTTTCATCAAAATCGACGAAATCATCGAGATTTGCGAGCTGTTCCGCTTGTTTCGACGGTTAAACGGTTGTGCATTGCATTCTGCACGTAAAAAGGAGTGAAATGAGCTTTTAAACGTCGAAATATCTCAAACGGGAAGGAAATGACGGTCAGTTTTCATCAAAATCGACGAAATCAAAGCGATTTGCGAGCTGTTCCGCTTGTTTCGACGGTTAAACGGTTGTGCATTGCATTCTGCACGTAAAAAGGAGTGAAATGAGCTTTTAAACGTCGAAATATCTCAAACGGGAGAGAAATGACGGCCAGTTTTCATCAAAATGGACGAAAACATCGAGATTTGCGAGCTGTTCCGCTTGTTTCGACGGTGAAACGGTTGTTTATTACATTCTGCAAGTAAAAAGGAGTGAAATGAGCGTTTAAACGTCGAAATATCTCAAACGGGAAGGAAATGACGGTCAGTTTTCATCAAAATCGACGAAATCATCGAGATTTGCGAGCTGTTCCGCTTGTTTCGAGGATGAAACTGGCGTGTATTACATTCTGCACGTTAAATGGTGTAAAACGAGCTCTTAAACGTCGAAATATCTCAAACGGGAAGGAAACGACGGTCAGTTTTCGTCAAAATCGACGAAATCATCGAGATTTGCGAGCTGTTCCGCTTGTTCTGACGCTCAAACTGGCGTGTATAACATTCTGCACGTTAAATGGAGTAAAAAGAGCGCTTAAACGTCGAAATATCTCAAACGGGAAGGAAATGACGGTCAGTTTTCATCAAAATCGACGAAATCAATGCGATTTGCGAGATGTTGGGCTTGTACCGACGCTGAAACTGGCGTGTAGTACATTCTGCACGTTAAATGGAGTAAAAGGAGCGCTTAAACGTCGAAATATCTCAAACGGGAAGGAAATGACGGTCAGTTTTCATCAAAATCGACGAAATCAAAGCGATTTGCGAGAAGTTGGGCTTGTTTAGACGTTGAAACTTGCGTGTATTACATTCTGCACGTTAAATGGAGTAAAAAGAGCGCTTAAACGTCGAAATATCTCAAACGGGAAGGAAATGACGGTCAGTTTTCATCAAAATCGACGAAATCATCGAGATTTGCGAGCTGTTCCGCTTGTTTCGACGGTTAAACGGTTGTGCATTGCATTCTGCACGTAAAAAGGAGTGAAATGAGCTTTTAAACGTCGAAATATCTCAAACGGGAAGGAAATGACGGTCAGTTTTCATCAAAATCGACGAAATCAAAGCGATTTGCGAGCTGTTGGGCTTGTTTCGACGGTTAAACGGTTGTTTATTACATTCTGCAAGTAAAAAGGAGTGAAATGAGCGTTTAAACGTCGAAATATCTCAAACGGGAAGGAGATGTCGGTCAGTTTTCATCAAAATCGACGAAATCATCGAGATTTGCGAGCTGTTCCGCTTGTTTCGACGGTTAAACGGTTGTGCATTGCATTCTGCACGTAAAAAGGAGTGAAATGAGCTTTTAAACGTCGAAATATCTCAAACGGGAAGGAAATGACGGTCAGTTTTCATCAAAATGGACGAAAACATCGAGATTTGCGAGCTGTTCCGCTTGTTTCGACGGTGAAACGGTTGTTTATTACATTCTGCAAGTAAAAAGGAGTGAAATGAGCGTTTAAACGTCGAAATATCTCAAACGGGAAGGAAATGACGGTCAGTTTTCATCAAAATCGACGAAATCAAAGCGATTTGCGAGAAGTTGGGCTTGTTTAGACGTTGAAACTTGCGTGTATTACATTCTGCACGTTAAATGGAGTAAAAAGAGCGCTTAAACGTCGAAATATCTCAAACGGGAAGGAAATGACGGTCAGTTTTCATCAAAATCGACGAAATCATCGAGATTTGCGAGCTGTTCCGCTTGTTTCGACGGTTAAACGGTTGTGCATTGCATTCTGCACGTAAAAAGGAGTGAAATGAGCTTTTAAACGTCGAAATATCTCAAACGGGAAGGAAATGACGGTCAGTTTTCATCAAAATCGACGAAATCAAAGCGATTTGCGAGCTGTTGGGCTTGTTTCGACGGTTAAACGGTTGTTTATTACATTCTGCAAGTAAAAAGGAGTGAAATGAGCGTTTAAACGTCGAAATATCTCAAACGGGAAGGAAATGACGGTCAGTTTTCATCAAAATCGACGAAATCAAAGAGATTTGCGAGCTGTTCCGCTTGTTTCGACGGTTAAACGGTTGTGCATTGCATTCTGCACGTAAAAAGGAGTGAAATGAGCTTTTAAACGTCGAAATATCTCAAACGGGAAGGAAATGACGGTCAGTTTTCATCAAAATCGACGAAATCAAAGAGATTTGCGAGCTGTTGGGCTTGTTTCGACGGTTAAACGGTTGTTTATTACATTCTGCAAGTAAAAAGGAGTGAAATGAGCGTTTAAACGTCGAAATATCTCAAACGGGAAGGAGATGTCGGTCAGTTTTCATCAAAATCGACGAAATCATCGAGATTTGCGAGCTGTTCCGCTTGTTCTGACGCTCAAACTGGCGTGTATAACATTCTGCACGTTAAATGGAGTAAAAAGAGCGCTTAAACGTCGAAATATCTCAAACGGGAAGGAAATGACGGTCAGTTTTCATCAAAATCGACGAAATCAATGCGATTTGCGAGATGTTGGGCTTGTACCGACGCTGAAACTGGCGTGTAGTACATTCTGCACGTTAAATGGAGTAAAAGGAGCGCTTAAACGTCGAAATATCTCAAACGGGAAGGAAATGACGGTCAGTTTTCATCAAAATCGACGAAATCAAAGCGATTTGCGAGAAGTTGGGCTTGTTTAGACGTTGAAACTTGCGTGTATTACATTCTGCACGTTAAATGGAGTAAAAAGAGCGCTTAAACGTCGAAATATCTCAAACGGGAAGGAAATGACGGTCAGTTTTCATCAAAATCGACGAAATCATCGAGATTTGCGAGCTGTTCCGCTTGTTTCGACGGTTAAACGGTTGTGCATTGCATTCTGCACGTAAAAAGGAGTGAAATGAGCTTTTAAACGTCGAAATATCTCAAACGGGAAGGAAATGACGGTCAGTTTTCATCAAAATCGACGAAATCAAAGCGATTTGCGAGCTGTTGGGCTTGTTTCGACGGTTAAACGGTTGTTTATTACATTCTGCAAGTAAAAAGGAGTGAAATGAGCGTTTAAACGTCGAAATATCTCAAACGGGAAGGAGATGTCGGTCAGTTTTCATCAAAATCGACGAAATCATCGAGATTTGCGAGCTGTTCCGCTTGTTTCGACGGTTAAACGGTTGTGCATTGCATTCTGCACGTAAAAAGGAGTGAAATGAGCTTTTATACGTCGAAATATCTCAAACGGGAGAGAAATGACGGCCAGTTTTCATCAAAATGGACGAAAACATCGAGATTTGCGAGCTGTTCCGCTTGTTTCGACGGTTAAACGGTTGTGTATTGCATTCTGCACGTAAAAAGGAGTGAAATGAGCTTTTAGACGTCGAAATATCTCAAACGGGAAGGAAATGACGGTCAGCTTTCATCAAAATCGACGAAATCAAAGCGATTTGCGAGCTGTTGGGCTTGTTTCGACGCTGAAACTGGCGTGTATTACATTCTGCACGTAAAAAGGAGTGAAATCATCTTTTAAACGTCGAAATATCTCAAACGGGAAGGAAATGACGGTTAGTTTTCATCAAAATCGACGAAATCAAAGCGATTTGCGAGAAGTTGGGCTTGTTTAGACGTTGAAACTTGCGTGTATTACATTCTGCACGTTAAATGGAGTAAAAAGAGCGCTTAAACGTCGAAATATCTCAAACGGGAAGGAAATGACGGTCAGTTTTCATCAAAATCGACGAAATCATCGAGATTTGCGAGCTGTTCCGCTTGTTTCGACGGTTAAACGGTTGTGCATTGCATTCTGCACGTAAAAAGGAGTGAAATGAGCTTTTAAACGTCGGAATATCTCAAACGGGAGAGAAATGACGGCCAGTTTTCATCAAAATGGACGAAAACATCGAGATTTGCGAGCTGTTCCGCTTGTTTCGACGGTGAAACGGTTGTTTATTACATTCTGCAAGTAAAAAGGAGTGAAATGAGCGTTTAAACGTCGAAATATCTCAAACGGGAAGGAAATGACGGTCAGTTTTCATCAAAATCGACATAATCATCGAGATTTGCGAGCTGTTCCGCTTGTTTCGAGGATGAAACTGGCGTGTATTACATTCTGCACGTTAAATGGTGTAAAACGAGCTCTTAAACGTCGAAATATCTCAAACGGGAAGGAAACGACGGTCAGTTTTCGTCAAAATCGACGAAATCATCGAGATTTGCGAGCTGTTCCGCTTGTTCTGACGCTCAAACTGGCGTGTATAACATTCTGCACGTTAAATGGAGTAAAAAGAGCGCTTAAACGTCGAAATATCTCAAACGGGAAGGAAATGACGGTCAGTTTTCATCAAAATCGACGAAATCAATGCGATTTGCGAGATGTTGGGCTTGTACCGACGCTGAAACTGGCGTGTATTACATTCTGCACGTTAAATGGAGTAAAAGGAGCGCTTAAACGTCGAAATATCTCAAACGGGAAGGAAATGACGGTCAGTTTTCATCAAAATCGACGAAATCAAAGCGATTTGCGAAATGTTGGGCTTGTTTCGACGCTGAAACTGGCGTGTATTGCATTCTGCACGTAAAAAGGAGTAAAAGGAGCGCTTAAACGTCGAAATATCTCAAACGGGAAGGAAATGACGGTCAGTTTTCATCAAAATCGACGAAATCAAAGCGATTTGCGAAATGTTAGGCTTGTTTCGACGCTGAAACTGGCGTGTATTGCATTCTGCACGTAAAAAGGAGTAAAAGGAGCGCTTAAACGTCGAAAAATCTCAAACGGGAAGGAAATGACGGTCAGTTTTCATCAAAATCGACGAAATCAAAGCGATTTGCGAGATGTTGGGCTTGTTTCGACGCTGAAACTGGCGTGTATTGCATTCTGCACGTAAATAGGAGTAAAAGGAGCGCTTAAACGTCGAAATATCTCAAACGGGAAGGAAATGACGGTCAGTTTTCATCAAAATCGACGAAATCAAAGAGATTTGCGAGATGTTGGGCTTGTTTCGACGCTGAAACTGGCGTGTATTACATTCTGCACGTTAGATGGAGTAAAAGGAGCGCTTAAACGTCGAAATATCTCAAACGGGAAGGAAATGACGGTCAGTTTTCATCAAAATCGACGAAATCAAAGCGATTTGCGAGATGTTGGGCTTGTATCGACGCTGAAACTGGCGTGTATTACATTCTGCACGTTAAATGGAGTAAAAAGAGCGCTTAAACGTAGAAATATCTCAAACGGGAAGGAAATGACGGTCAGTTTTCATCAAAATCGACGAAATCATCGAGATTTGCGAGCTGTTCCGCTTGTTTCGACGCTGAAACTGGCGTGTATTACATTCTGCACGTAAAAAGGAGTGAAATGAGCTTTTAAACGTCGAAATATCTCAAACGGGAAGGAAATGACGGTCAGTTTTCATCAAAATCGACGAAGTCATCGAGATTTGCGTGCTGTTCCGCTTGTTTCGAGGCTGAAACAGGCATGCATTTCATTCTGCACGTTAAATGGAGTAAAAGGAGCGCTTAAACGTCGAAAAATCTCAAACGGGAAGGAATGCAATGCACAACCGTTTAACCGTCGAAACAAGCGGAACAGCTCGCAAATCTCGATGATTTCGTCGATTTTGATGAAAACTGACCGTCATTTCCTTCCCGTTTGAGATATTTCGACGTTTAAGCGCTCATTTCACTCCTTTTTACTTGCAGAATGCAATGCACAACCGTTTAACCGTCGAAACAAGCGGAACAGCGAGCAAATCTCGTTGATTTCGTCGATTTTGATGAAAACTGACCGTCATTTCCTTCCCGTTTGAGATATTTCGACGTTTAAAACGCTCATTTCACTCCTTTTTACGTGCAGAATGTAATAATCAACCGTTTAGCCGTCGAAACAAGCGGAACGGCTCGCAAATCTCGATGATTTCGTCGATTTTGATGAAAACTGACCGTCATTTCCTTCCCGTTTGAGATATTTCGACGTTTAAGCGCTCTATTTACTCCATTTAACGTGCAGAATGCAATGCACAACCGTTTAACCGTCGAAACAAGCGGAACAGCGAGCAAATCTCGATGATTTCGTCGATTTTGATGAAAACTGACCGTCATTTCCTTCCCGTTTGAGATATTTCGACGTTTTAAACGCTCATTTCACTCCTTTTTACGTGCAGAATGTAATAAACAACCGTTTAACCGTCGAAACAAGCGGAACAGCTCGCAAATCTCGATGATTTCGTCGATTTTGATGAAAACTGACCGTCATTTCCTTCCCGTTTGAGATATTTCAACGTTTAAACGCTCATTTCACTCCTTTTTACTTGCAGAATGTAATAAACAACCGTTTCACCGTCGAAACAAGCGGAACAGCTCGCAAATCTCGATGATTTCGTCGATTTTGATGAAAACTGACCGTCATTTCCCTCCCGTCTGAGATATTTCGACGTTTAAGCGCTCATTTCACTCCTTTTTACTTGCAGAATGCAATGCACAACCGTTTAACCGTCGAAACAAGCGGAACAGCGAGCAAATCTCGTTGATTTCGTCGATTTCGATGAAAACTGACCGTCATTTCCTTCCCGTTTGAGATATTTCGACGTTTAAACGCTCATTTCACTCCTTTTTACGTGCAGAATGTAATAAACAACCGTTTAACCGTCGAAACAAGCGGAACAGTTCGCAAATCTCGATGATTTCGTCGATTTTGATGAAAACTGACCGTCATTTCCTTCCCGTTTGAGATATTTCGACGTTTAAACGCTCCATTTACTCCATTTAACGTGCAGAATGCAATGCACAACCGTTTAAACCGTCGAAACAAGCGGAACAGCGAGCAAATCTCGATGATTTCGTCGATTTTGATGAAAACTGACCGTCATTTCCTTCCCGTTTGAGATATTTCGACGTTTAAAACGCTCCATTTACTCCATTTAACGTGCAGAATGCAATGCACAACCGTTTAAACCGTCGAAACAAGCGGAACAGCGAGCAAATCTCGATGATTTCGTCGATTTTGATGAAAACTGACCGTCATTTCCTTCCCGTTTGAGATATTTCGACGTTTAAACGCTCATTTCACTCCTTTTTACGTGCAGAATGTAATAAACAACCGTTTAACCGTCGAAACAAGCGGAACAGCTCGCAAATCTCGATGATTTCGTCGATTTTGACCAAAACTGACCGTCATTTCCTTCCCGCTTGAGATATTTCGACGTTTAAGCGCTCTTTTTACTCCATTTAACGTACAGAATGTAATACATGCCAGTTTCAACGTCTAAACAACCGGAACAGCTAGCAAATCTTGATGATTTCGTCGATTTTTACCAAAACTAAGCGTTATTTCCTTCCCGTTTGAGATATTTCGACGTCTAAGCGATCCTTTTACTCCATTTAACGTGCAGAATGTAATGCATGCCTGTTTCAGCTTCGAAACAAGCGGAACAGCTCGCAAATCTCGACGATTTCGTCGATTTTGACCAAAACTGACCGTCATTTCCTTCCCGTTTGAGATATTTCGACGTTTAAGCGCTCTTTTTACTCCATTTAACGTGCAGAATGTAATACACGCAAGTTTCAACGTCTAAACAAGCCCAACTTCTCGCAAATCGCTTTGATTTCGTCGATTTTGATGAAAACTGGCCGTCATTTCTCTCCCGTTTGAGATATTTCGACGTTTAAAAGCTCATTTCACTCCTTTTTACGTGCAGAATGCAATGCACAACCGTTTAACCGTCGAAACAAGCGGAACAGCTCGCAAATCTCGATGATTTCGTCGATTTTGATGAAAACTGACCGTCATTTCCCTCCCGTGTAAGATATTTCGACGTTTAAGCGCTCTTTTTGCTCCATTTAACGCGCTGAATGCAATGCACAACCGTTTAACCGTCGAAACAAGCGGAACAGCTCGCAAATCTCGATGATTTCGTCGATTTTGATGAAAACTGACCGTCATTTCCTCCCGTCTGAGATATTTCATCGTTTAAGCGCTCTTTTTACTCCATTTAACGCGCAGAATGCAATGCACAACCGTTTAACCGTCGAAACAAGCGGAACAGCTCGCAAATCTCGATGATTTCGTCGATTTTGATGAAAACTGACCGTCATTTCCTTCCCGTTTGAGATATTTCGACGTTTAAGCGCTCATTTCACTCCTTTTTACTTGCAGAATGCAATGCACAACCGTTTAACCGTCGAAACAAGCGGAACAGCGAGCAAATCTCTTTGATTTCGTCGATTTCGATGAAAACTGACCGTCATTTCCTTCCCGTTTGAGATATTTCGACGTTTAAGCGCTCTTTTTACTCCATTTAACGTGCAGAATGTAATACACGCCAGTTTCAGCGTCGAAACAAGCCCAACAGCTCGCAAATCGCTTTGATTTCGTCGATTTTGATGAAAACTGACCGTCATTTCCTTCCCGTTTGAGATATTTCGACGTTTAAACGCTCATTTCACTCCTTTTTACGTGCAGAATGTAATAAACAACCGTTTAACCGTCGAAAAAAGCGGAACAGTTCGCAAATCTCGATGATTTCGTCGATTTTGATGAAAACTGACCGTCATTTCCCTCCCGTCTGAGATATTTCGACGTTTAAGCGCTCTTTTTACTCCATTTAACGCGCAGAATGCAATGCACAACCGTTTAAACCGTCGAAACAAGCGGAACAGCGAGCAAATCTCGATGATTTCGTCGATTTTGATGAAAACTGACCGTCATTTCCTTCCCGTTTGAGATATTTCGACGTTTAAGCGCTCATTTCACTCCTTTTTACTTGCAGAATGCAATGCACAACCGTTTAACCGTCGAAACAAGCGGAACAGCGGCAAATCTCTTTGATTTCGTCGATTTCGATGAAAACTGACCGTCATTTCCTTCCCGTTTGAGATATTTCGACGTTTAAGCGCTCTTTTTACTCCATTTAACGTGCAGAATGTAATACACGCCAGTTTCAGCGTCGAAACAAGCCCAACAGCTCGCAAATCGCTTTGATTTCGTCGATTTTGATGAAAACTGACCGTCATTTCCTTCCCGTTTGAGATATTTCGACGTTTAAACGCTCATTTCACTCCTTTTTACGTGCAGAATGTAATAAACAACCGTTTAACCGTCGAAAAAAGCGGAACAGTTCGCAAATCTCGATGATTTCGTCGATTTTGATGAAAACTGACCGTCATTTCCCTCCCGTCTGAGATATTTCGACGTTTAAGCGCTCTTTTTACTCCATTTAACGCGCAGAATGCAATGCACAACCGTTTAACCGTCGAAACAAGCGGAACAGCGAGCAAATCTCGATGATTTCGTCGATTTTGATGAAAACTGACCGTCATTTCCTTCCCGTTTGAGATATTTCGACGTTTAAGCGCTCATTTCACTCCTTTTTACTTGCAGAATGCAATGCACAACCGTTTAACCGTCGAAACAAGCGGAACAGCGAGCAAATCTCGTTGATTTCGTCGATTTCGATGAAAACTGACCGTCATTTCCTTCCCGTTTGAGATATTTCGACGTTTAAACGCTCATTTCACTCCTTTTTACGTGCAGAATGTAATAAACAACCGTTTAACCGTCGAAACAAGCGGAACAGTTCGCAAATCTCGATGATTTCGTCGCTTTTGATGAAAACTGACCGTCATTTCCTTCCCGTTTGAGATATTTCGACGTTTAAACGCTCCATTTACTCCATTTAACGTGCAGAATGCAATGCACAACCGTTTAACCGTCGAAACAAGCGGAACAGCGAGCAAATCTCGTTGATTTCGTCGATTTTGATGAAAACTGACCGTCATTTCCTTCCCGTTTGAGATATTTCGACGTTTAAACGCTCATTTCACTCCTTTTTACGTGCAGAATGTAATAATCAACCATTTAGCCGTCGAAACAAGCGGAACGGCTCGCATATCTCGATGATTTCGTCGATTTTGATGAAAACTGACCGTCATTTCCTTCCCGTTTGAGATATTTCGACGTTTAAGCGCTCTATTTACTCCATTTAACGTGCAGAATGCAATGCACAACCGTTTAACCGTCGAAACAAGCGGAACAGCGAGCAAACCTCGATGATTTCGTCGATTTTGATGAAAACTGACCGTCATTTCCTTCCCGTTTGAGATATTTCGACGTTTAAGCGCTCATTTCACTCCTTTTTACTTGCAGAATGCAATGCACAACCGTTTAACCGTCGAAACAAGCGGAACAGCGAGCAAATCTCTTTGATTTCGTCGATTTCGATGAAAACTGACCGTCATTTCCTTCCCGTTTGAGATATTTCGACGTTTAAGCGCTCTTTTTACTCCATTTAACGTGCAGAATGTAATACACGCCAGTTTCAGCGTCGAAACAAGCCCAACAGCTCGCAAATCGCTTTGATTTCGTCGATTTTGATGAAAACTGACCGTCATTTCCTTCCCGTTTGAGATATTTCGACGTTTAAACGCTCATTTCACTCCTTTTTACGTGCAGAATGTAATAAACAACCGTTTAACCGTCGAAAAAAGCGGAACAGTTCGCAAATCTCGATGATTTCGTCGATTTTGATGAAAACTGACCGTCATTTCCCTCCCGTCTGAGATATTTCGACGTTTAAGCGCTCTTTTTACTCCATTTAACGCGCAGAATGCAATGCACAACCGTTTAACCGTCGAAACA